>NW_027274121.1:0-132999 GCF_030028105.1 Mobula birostris
AGAGGGCAGAGTGCAGAGAATAAAAATCACAGAGATCTGTGTGCAGAGAGTAAAAAAATCACAGAGAGCAGAGTGCAGAGTGTAAAAATCACAGAGAACAGAGTGCAGACAGTAAAAATCACAGAGAGCAGAATTGGAAGAGTAAAAATCACAGAGAGCAGACTGCGGAGTGTAAAAAATCACAGACAGAAGATTTCAGAGAGTGAAAATCACAGAGATCGGAGTGCAGAGAGTAAAAATGGCAGAGAACAGAGGGCAGAGTGTAAAAATCAAAGAGAACAGAGTGCGGAGAGTAAAAATCACAGAGAGCAGCGTACAGAGAGTAAAAATCACAGAGTGCCGATTGCAGAGAGAAAAAATCACAGACAACTGAGTGCAGAGTGTAAAAATCACAGAGAGCAGAGTGCGGAGATTAAAAATCAGAGAGAGCAGAGTGCGGAGAATAGAAATGACAGAGATCAGAGTGCAGACAGTAAGAATCTCTGAGAGCTGAGTGCAGAGAGTAAGCATCACAGAGGACAGAGTGCAGAGAGTAAAAATCACACAGACCTGAGGGCAGAGAGTAAAGATCACAGAGAGCAGAGTGCAGAGAGTAAAATTCTCAGAGATCATAGTGCGGAGACCAAACATCACAGGGAACAGAGTGCAGAGATTAAAAATCACATAGACCTGAGGACAGAGAGTAAAGATCACAGAGAGCAGAGGGCAGAGAGTAAAACTCTCAGAGATCATATTGCGGAGACCAAACATCACAGAGAACAGAGTGCGTAGAGCAAAAAACACAGAGAACAGAGTGAACAGAGTAATAAACACAGAGAACATAGTGCAGAGAATAAAAATCACAGAAAGCAGAGTACAGAGAGTAAAAATCACAGAGTGCCGAGTGCAGAGAGTAAAAATCACAGACAGCTGAGTGCAGAGAGTAATAATCAGAGAAAGCAGAGTGCGGAGATTAAAAATCAGTGAGAGCAGAGTGCGGAGATTGAAAATCAGAGAGAGCAGAGAGCGGAGAATAAAAATCACAGAGAACGGAGGGCAGAGAGTAAAAATTACAGAGACCAGAGAGCGGAGAGTTAAAATCACAGAGATCTGTGTGCAGAGAGTAAAAAACTACGGAGAGCAGAATTGGCAGAGTAAAAATCACAGAAGGCAGAGTGCGGAGTGTAAAAATCACAGAGAGAAGTGTGCAGGGAGTAAAAATCACAGACAGCAGAGTGAAGAGAGTAAAAATCACAGAGATCAGAGTGCGGAAAGTCAAAATCACAGAGAACGGATTGCAGAGAATAAAAATGCCAGAGACCAGAGTGCAGAGAGTAAGAATCTCTGAGAGCTGAGTGCAGAGAATAAGCATCACAGAGAACAGAGTGCGGAGAGTAAAAATAACAGAGATCAGAGTGCAGAGAGTAAAAATGACAGGGAACAGAGGGCACACTGTAAAAATCAAAGAGGACAGAGTGCGGAGAGTAAAAATCACAGAGAGCAGAGTGCAGAGAGTAAAAATCACAGACAGCTGAGTGCAGAGAGTAAAAATCACAGAGAGCAGAGTGCGGAGATTAAAAATCAGAGAGAGCAGAGTGCGGAGAATAAAAATCACACAGAACAGAGTGCAGAGAGTAGAAATCACAGAGAGCAGAGTGCAGAGAGTAAAAATCTGAGAGGGCAGAGTGAAGAGAGTGAATATCACAGAGAGCAGAGTACAGAGACTAAAAATCAGAGTGCCGAGTGCAGAGAGTAAAAATCACAGACAGCTAAGTGCAGAGTGTAAAAATCAAAGAGATCAGAGTGCAGAGAGTAAAAATCACAGAGAACAGAGTGCAGTCTGTAAAAATCACCGAGAACAGAGTGCAGAGAATAAAAGTCACAGACCGCAGAGTGCAGAGAGCGAAAATCACAGAAATTAGAGTGCAGAGAGTAAAATCACAGAGAACAGACTGGGGAGTGTAAAAATCACAGAAAACAGTGTACACAGAGTAAATATCACAGAGATCAGAGAGCTGAGAGCAAAAACCACAGAGAGCAGAATTGGCAGAGTAAAAATCACAGAAAGCAGAGTGCGGAGTGTAAAAATCACAGAAAGCAGAGTGCAGAGTGTAAAAATCACAGACAGCAGAGTGCGGAGATGAAAAATCACAGAGAGCATAGTGCAGAGATTAAAATCACAGACAGCAGGGTGCGGAGAGTAAAAATCACAGAGAGCTGAGTACAGCGAGTAAAAATCACGGAGAGCAGAGTGCGGAGATTAAAAATCAAAGAGAGCTGAGGGCAGAGAATAAAAATAACACAGATCAGACTAGGGAGAGTAAATATCACAGAGATCAGAGTGCAGAGAATAAAAATCACAGAGATCTGTGTGCAGAGAGTAAATAAATCCCAGAGAGCAGAGTGCAGAGAGTAAAATTCACAGAGAACAGACGCAGACTTTAAAAATCACAGAGAGCAGAATTGGCAGATTAAACATCACAGAGAGCAGAGTGCGGAGTGTAAAAAATCACAGACAGAAGATTTCAGAGAGTGAAAATCACAGAGATCAGAGTGCAGAGAGTGAAAATGGCAGAGAACAGAGGACAGAGTTGAAAAATCACAGAGAACAGAGTGCGGAGAGTAAAAATCACAGAGAGCAGCGTACAGAGAGTAAAAATCACAGAGACCAGAGTGCGGAGAGTTAAAATCACAGAGATCTGTGTGCAGAGAGTAAAAAACCACAGAGAGCAGAATTGGCAGAGTAAAAATCACAGAAAGCAGAGTGCGGAGTGTAAAAATCACAGAGAGAAGTGTGCAGGGAGTAAAAATCACAGACATCAGAGTGAAGACAGTAAAAATCACAGAGATCAGAGTGCGGAAAGTCAAAATCACAGAGAACAGATTGCAGAGAATAAAAATGCCAGAGATCAGAGTGCAGAGAGTAAGAATCTCTGAGAGCTGAGTGCAGAGAGTAAGCATCACAGAGAACAGAGTGCAGAGAGTAAAAATCACACAGACCTGAGGGCAGAGAATAAAGATCACAGAGAGCAGAGGGCAGAGAGTAAGACTCTCAGAGATCATAGTGCGGAGAGCAAACATCACAGAGAACAGAGTGCAGAGAGTAAAAATCACAGAGAGCATAGTGCAGTGATTAAAAATCACAGAGAGCAGGGTGCGGTGAGTAAAATGACAGAGAACAGAGAGCAGACTGTAAAAATCACAGAGAACACAGTGCGGATAGAAAAAAAATCACAGAGTACCGAGAGCAGTGAGTAAAAATCACAGACAGCTGAGTGCAGAGAGTAAAATTCACAGAGAGCAGAGTGCGGAGATAAAAAATCAGAGAGAGCAGAGTGCCGAGAATAAAAATCACAGAGAACAGAGTGCAGAGAGTAGAAATCACAGAGAGCAGAGTACAGAGAGTAAAAATCACAGAGAACAGATTGCGGAGAGTAAGAATAACTGAGATCAGAGTGCAGAGAGTAAAAATGACAGGGAACAGAGGGCAGACTGTAAAAATCACAGAGAACAGAGTGCGGACAGTAGAAATCACAGAGAGCAGAGTGCAGAGAGTAAAGATATCAGAGAGCCACAGTGCAGAGATTAAACATCACAGAGAGCAGAGTGCGGAGAGTAAAAATCAGAGAGAGCAGAGTGCAGTCTGTAAAAATCACCGAGAACAGAGTGCAGAGAGTAACCATCACAGAGAACAGTGTTCGGAGAGTAAAAATCACACAGAGCTGAGGGCAGAGTGTAAAAATCACAGAGATCAGAGTCCGGAGAGCAAACATCACAGAGAACAGAGTGCAGAGAGTCAAAATCACAGAGAGCAGAGTGCAGAGAGAAAATATCAGAGAGAGCAGAGTGCGGAGAGTAAAAATCACAGGGAACAGAGTGCGGAGAATAAAAATCACAGACTGCAGAGTGCAGAGAGCGTAAATCACAGAAATTAGAGTGCAGAGAGTAAAAATCACAGAGAACAGACTGGGAGAGTAAAAATCACAGAAAACAGTGTACACAGAGTAAATATCACAGAGATCAGAGAGCAGAGAGTAAAAACCACAGAGAGCAGAATTGGCAGAGTAAAATTCACAGAAAGCAGAGTGCGGAGTGTAAAAACCAGAGAGATAAGTGTGCAGGGAGTAAAAATCACAGACAGCAGAGTGAAGAGAGTAAAAATCACTGAGATCAGAGTGCGGAAATTCAAAATCACAGAGAACGGATTGCAGAGAATAAAAATCCCAGAGATGAGAGTGCAGAGAGTAAGAATCTCTGAGAGCTGAGTGCAGAGAGTAAACATCACAGAGAACAGAGTGCAGAGAGTAGAAATCACAGAGAGCAGAGTGCAGAGAGCAAAAATCACAGAGAACAGAGTGCGGAGAGTAAAAATAACAGAGATCAGAGTGCAGAGAATAAAAATCACAGACCGCAGAGTGCAGAGAGCGAAAATCACAGAGGGCAGAGTGAAAAGAGTGAATATCACAGACAGCAGAGTACAGAGAGTAAAAATCACAGAGTGCCGAGTGCAGAGAGTAAAAATCAATGAGAACAGAGTGTAGTCTGTAAAAATCACCGAGAACAGAGTGCAGAGAATAAAAATCACAGACCGCAGAGTGCAGAGAGCGAAAATCACAGAAATTAGAGTGCAGAGAGTAAAAATTACAGAGAACAGACTGGGGAGAGTAAAAATCACAGAAAACAGTGTACACAGAGTAAATATCAGAGAGATCAGAGAGCAGAGAGTAAAAACCACAGAGAGCAGAATTGGCAGAGTAAAAATCACAGAAAGCAGAGTGCGGTGACTAAAGATCACAGAGAGCAGAGAACAGAGAGTAAAAATCACAGAGAGCAGAGTGAGGAGATTAAAAATCAGAGAGAGCAGAGTGCGGAGAATAAAAATAAGAGAGAGCAGAGTGCGGAGAATAAAAATCACAGAAAACAGAGTCCAGAGAGTAGAAATCACAGAGAGCAGAGTGCAGAGAGTAAAAATCTCAGAGAATAGAGTGCGGTGAGTAACAATCACAGACAGCAGAGTGCGGTGACTAAAGATCACAGAGAGCAGAGTACAGAGAATAAAAATCACAGAGTCCCGAGTGTAGAGAGTAAAAACCACAGGGAGCAGAGTGCGGAGATTAAAAATCAGAGAGAGCAGAGTGCGGAGAATAAAAATCGGAGAGAGCACAGTGCTGAGAATAAAATTCACAGAGGACAGAGTCCAGAAAGTAGAAATCACAGAGAGCAGAGTGCAGAGAGTAAAAATCTCAGAGGGCAGAGTGAAGAGAGTGAATATCACAGAGAGCAGAGTACAGAGACTAAAAATCAGAGTGCCGAGTGCAGAGAGTAAAAATCACAGACAGCTAAGTGCAGAGTGTAAAAAACAAAGAGATCAGAGTGCAGAGAGTAAAAATCACAGAGAACAGAGTGCAGAGAATAAAAGTCACAGACCGCAGAGTGCAGAGAGCGAAAATCACAGAAATTAGAGTGCAGAGAGTAAAAATCACAGAGAACAGACTGGGGAGTGTAAAAATCACAGAAAACAGTGTACACAGAGTAAATATCACAGAGATCAGAGAGCTGAGAGCAAAAACCACAGAGAGCAGAATTGGCAGAGTAAAAATCACAGAAAGCAGAGTGCGGAGTGTAAAAATCACAGAAAGCAGAGTACAGAGTGTAAAAATCACATACAGCAGAGTGCGGAGAATAAAAATCACTATGAATGAAGTACTGAGAACAAAAATCACAGACAGCTGAGTGCAGAGTGTAAAAATCACAGACAGCAGATTGCGGAGATTAAAAATCAGAGAGAGCAGAGTGTGGAGAATAAAAATCACAGAGAACAGAGTGCGGACAGTAGAAATCACAGAGAGCAGAGTGCAGAGAGTAAAGATATCAGAGAGCACAGTGCAGAGATTAAACATCACAGAGAGCAGAGTGCGGAGAGTAAAAATCAGAGAGAGCAGAGTGCAGTCTGTAAAAATCACCGAGATCAGAGTGCAGAGAGTAACCATCACAGAGAACAGTGTTCGGAGAGTAAAAATCACACAGAGCTGAGGGCAGAGTGTAAAAATCACAGAGATCAGAGTCCGGAGAGCAAACATCACAGAGAACAGAGTGCAGAGAGTCAAAATCACAGAGAGCAGAGTGCAGAGAGAAAAAAATCAGAGAGAGCAGAGTGCGGAGAGTAAAAATCACAGAGAACAGAGTGCAGAGAATAAAAATCACAGACTGCAGAGTGCAGAGAGCGTAAATCACAGAAATTAGAGTGCAGAGAGTAAAAATCACAGAGAACAGACTGGGGAGAGTAAAAATCACAGAAAACAGTGTACACAGAGTAAATATCACAGAGATCAGAGAGCAGAGAGTAAAAACCACAGAGAGCAGAATTGGCAGAGTAAAATTCACAGAAAGCAGAGTGCGGAGTGTAAAAACCAGAGAGATAAGTGTGCAGGGAGTAAAAATCACAGACAGCAGAGTGAAGAGAGTAAAAATCACTGAGATCAGAGTGCGGAAATTCAAAATCACAGAGAACGGATTGCAGAGAATAAAAATCCCAGAGATCAGAGTGCAGAGAGTAAGAATCTCTGAGAGCTGAGTGCAGAGAGTAAACATCACAGAGAACAGAGTGCAGAGAGTAGAAATCACAGAGAGCAGAGTGCAGAGAGTAAAAATCACAGAGAACAGAGTGCGGAGAGTAAAAATAACAGAGATCAGAGTGCAGAGAATAAAAATCACAGACCGTAGAGTGCAGAGAGCGAAAATCACAGAGGGCAGAGTGAAAAGAGTAAATATCACAGAGAGCAGAGTACAGAGAGTAAAAATCACAGAGTGCCGAGTGCAGAGAGTAAAAATCAATGAGAACAGAGTGTAGTCTGTAAAAATCACCGAGAACAGAGTGCAGAGAATAAAAATCACAGACCGCAGAGTGCAGAGAGCGAAAATCACAGAAATTAGAGTGCAGAGAGTAAAAATTACAGAGAACAGACTGGGGAGAGTAAAAATCACAGAAAACAGTGTACACAGAGTAAATATCAGAGAGATCAGAGAGCAGAGAGTAAAAACCACAGAGAGCAGAATTGGCAGAGTAAAAATCACAGAAAGCAGAGTGCGGTGACTAAAGATCACAGAGAGCAGAGAACAGAGAGTAAAAATCACAGAGAGCAGAGTGAGGAGATTAAAAATCAGAGAGAGCAGAGTGCGGAGAATAAAAATAAGAGAGAGCAGAGTGCAGAGAATAAAAATCACAGAAAACAGAGTCCAGAGAGTAGAAATCACAGAGAGCAGAGTGCAGAGAGTAAAAATCTCAGAGAATAGAGTGCGGTGAGTAACAATCACAGACAGCAGAGTGCGGTGACTAACGATCACAGAGAGCAGAGTACAGAGAATAAAAATCACAGAGTCCCGAGTGTAGAGAGTAAAAATCACAGGGAGCAGAGTGCGGAGATTAAAATCAGAGAGAGCAGAGTGCGGAGAATAAAAATCGGAGAGAGCACAGTGCTGAGAATAAAAATCACAGAGGACAGAGTCCAGAAAGTAGAAATCACAGAGAGCAGAGTGCAGGGAGTAAAAATCTCAGAGGGCAGAGTGCAGAGAATAAAAATCACAGAGATCTGTGTGCAGAGAGTAAAAAAATCACAGAGAGCAGAGTGCAGAGTGTAAAAATCACAGAGAACAGAGTGCAGACAGTAAAAATCACAGAGAGCAGAATTGGAAGAGTAAAAATCACAGAGAGCAGACTGCGGAGTGTAAAAAATCACAGACAGAAGATTTCAGAGAGTGAAAATCACAGAGATCGGAGTGCAGAGAGTAAAAATGGCAGAGAACAGAGGGCAGAGTGTAAAAATCAAAGAGAACAGAGTGCGGAGAGTAAAAATCACAGAGAGCAGCGTACAGAGAGTAAAAATCACAGAGTGCCGATTGCAGAGAGAAAAAATCACAGACAACTGAGTGCAGAGTGTAAAAATCACAGAGAGCAGAGTGCGGAGATTAAAAATCAGAGAGAGCAGAGTGCGGAGAATAGAAATGACAGAGATCAGAGTGCAGACAGTAAGAATCTCTGAGAGCTGAGTGCAGAGAGTAAGCATCACAGAGGACAGAGTGCAGAGAGTAAAAATCACACAGACCTGAGGGCAGAGAGTAAAGATCACAGAGAGCAGAGTGCAGAGAGTAAAATTCTCAGAGATCATAGTGCGGAGACCAAACATCACAGGGAACAGAGTGCAGAGATTAAAAATCACATAGACCTGAGGACAGAGAGTAAAGATCACAGAGAGCAGAGGGCAGAGAGTAAAACTCTCAGAGATCATATTGCGGAGACCAAACATCACAGAGAACAGAGTGCGTAGAGCAAAAAACACAGAGAACAGAGTGAACAGAGTAATAAACACAGAGAACATAGTGCAGAGAATAAAAATCACAGAAAGCAGAGTACAGAGAGTAAAAATCACAGAGTGCCGAGTGCAGAGAGTAAAAATCACAGACAGCTGAGTG
Organism: Mobula birostris; assembly: GCF_030028105.1. Lineage (NCBI taxonomy): Eukaryota > Metazoa > Chordata > Chondrichthyes > Myliobatiformes > Myliobatidae > Mobula > Mobula birostris. The sequence continues at coordinate 8,449 of NW_027274121.1, forward strand.
CAGAGAGTAATAATCAGAGAAAGCAGAGTGCGGAGATTAAAAATCAGTGAGAGCAGAGTGCGGAGATTGAAAATCAGAGAGAGCAGAGAGCGGAGAATAAAAATCACAGAGAACGGAGGGCAGAGAGTAAAAATTACAGAGACCAGAGAGCGGAGAGTTAAAATCACAGAGATCTGTGTGCAGAGAGTAAAAAACTACGGAGAGCAGAATTGGCAGAGTAAAAATCACAGAAGGCAGAGTGCGGAGTGTAAAAATCACAGAGAGAAGTGTGCAGGGAGTAAAAATCACAGACAGCAGAGTGAAGAGAGTAAAAATCACAGAGATCAGAGTGCGGAAAGTCAAAATCACAGAGAACGGATTGCAGAGAATAAAAATGCCAGAGACCAGAGTGCAGAGAGTAAGAATCTCTGAGAGCTGAGTGCAGAGAATAAGCATCACAGAGAACAGAGTGCGGAGAGTAAAAATAACAGAGATCAGAGTGCAGAGAGTAAAAATGACAGGGAACAGAGGGCACACTGTAAAAATCAAAGAGGACAGAGTGCGGAGAGTAAAAATCACAGAGAGCAGAGTGCAGAGAGTAAAAATCACAGACAGCTGAGTGCAGAGAGTAAAAATCACAGAGAGCAGAGTGCGGAGATTAAAAATCAGAGAGAGCAGAGTGCGGAGAATAAAATCACACAGAACAGAGTGCAGAGAGTAGAAATCACAGAGAGCAGAGTGCAGAGAGTAAAAATCTGAGAGGGCAGAGTGAAGAGAGTGAATATCACAGAGAGCAGAGTACAGAGACTAAAAATCAGAGTGCCGAGTGCAGAGAGTAAAAATCACAGACAGCTAAGTGCAGAGTGTAAAAATCAAAGAGATCAGAGTGCAGAGAGTAAAAATCACAGAGAACAGAGTGCAGTCTGTAAAAATCACCGAGAACAGAGTGCAGAGAATAAAAGTCACAGACCGCAGAGTGCAGAGAGCGAAAATCACAGAAATTAGAGTGCAGAGAGTAAAAATCACAGAGAACAGACTGGGGAGTGTAAAAATCACAGAAAACAGTGTACACAGAGTAAATATCACAGAGATCAGAGAGCTGAGAGCAAAAACCACAGAGAGCAGAATTGGCAGAGTAAAAATCACAGAAAGCAGAGTGCGGAGTGTAAAAATCACAGAAAGCAGAGTGCAGAGTGTAAAAATCACAGACAGCAGAGTGCGGAGATGAAAAATCACAGAGAGCATAGTGCAGAGATTAAAAATCACAGACAGCAGGGTGCGGAGAGTAAAAATCACAGAGAGCTGAGTACAGCGAGTAAAAATCACGGAGAGCAGAGTGCGGAGATTAAAAATCAAAGAGAGCTGAGGGCAGAGAATAAAAATAACACAGATCAGACTAGGGAGAGTAAATATCACAGAGATCAGAGTGCAGAGAATAAAAATCACAGAGATCTGTGTGCAGAGAGTAAATAAATCCCAGAGAGCAGAGTGCAGAGAGTAAAATTCACAGAGAACAGACGCAGACTTTAAAAATCACAGAGAGCAGAATTGGCAGATTAAACATCACAGAGAGCAGAGTGCGGAGTGTAAAAAATCACAGACAGAAGATTTCAGAGAGTGAAAATCACAGAGATCAGAGTGCAGAGAGTGAAAATGGCAGAGAACAGAGGACAGAGTTGAAAAATCACAGAGAACAGAGTGCGGAGAGTAAAAATCACAGAGAGCAGCGTACTGAGAGTAAAAATCACAGAGACCAGAGTGCGGAGAGTTAAAATCACAGAGATCTGTGTGCAGAGAGTAAAAAACCACAGAGAGCAGAATTGGCAGAGTAAAAATCACAGAAAGCAGAGTGCGGAGTGTAAAAATCACAGAGAGAAGTGTGCAGGGAGTAAAAATCACAGACATCAGAGTGAAGACAGTAAAAATCACAGAGATCAGAGTGCGGAAAGTCAAAATCACAGAGAACAGATTGCAGAGAATAAAAATGCCAGAGATCAGAGTGCAGAGAGTAAGAATCTCTGAGAGCTGAGTGCAGAGAGTAAGCATCACAGAGAACAGAGTGCAGAGAGTAAAAATCACACAGACCTGAGGGCAGAGAATAAAGATCACAGAGAGCAGAGGGCAGAGAGTAAGACTCTCAGAGATCATAGTGCGGAGAGCAAACATCACAGAGAACAGAGTGCAGAGAGTAAAAATCACAGAGAGCATAGTGCAGTGATTAAAAATCACAGAGAGCAGGGTGCGGTGAGTAAAAATGACAGAGAACAGAGAGCAGACTGTAAAAATCACAGAGAACACAGTGCGGATAGAAAAAAAATCACAGAGTACCGAGAGCAGTGAGTAAAAATCACAGACAGCTGAGTGCAGAGAGTAAAATTCACAGAGAGCAGAGTGCGGAGATAAAAAATCAGAGAGAGCAGAGTGCCGAGAATAAAAATCACAGAGAACAGAGTGCAGAGAGTAGAAATCACAGAGAGCAGAGTACAGAGAGTAAAAATCACAGAGAACAGATTGCGGAGAGTAAGAATAACTGAGATCAGAGTGCAGAGAGTAAAAATGACAGGGAACAGAGGGCAGACTGTAAAAATCACAGAGAACAGAGTGCGGACAGTAGAAATCACAGAGAGCAGAGTGCAGAGAGTAAAGATATCAGAGAGCACAGTGCAGAGATTAAACATCACAGAGAGCAGAGTGCGGAGAGTAAAAATCAGAGAGAGCAGAGTGCAGTCTGTAAAAATCACCGAGATCAGAGTGCAGAGAGTAACCATCACAGAGAACAGTGTTCGGAGAGTAAAAATCACACAGAGCTGAGGGCAGAGTGTAAAAATCACAGAGATCAGAGTCCGGAGAGCAAACATCACAGAGAACAGAGTGCAGAGAGTCAAAATCACAGAGAGCAGAGTGCAGAGAGAAAAAAATCAGAGAGAGCAGAGTGCGGAGAGTAAAAATCACAGAGAACAGAGTGCAGAGAATAAAAATCACAGACTGCAGAGTGCAGAGAGCCTAAATCACAGAAATTAGAGTGCAGAGAGTAAAAATCACAGAGAACAGACTGGGGAGAGTAAAAATCACAGAAACAGTGTACACAGAGTAAATATCACAGAGATCAGAGAGCAGAGAGTAAAAACCACTGAGAGCAGAATTGGCAGAGTAAAATTCACAGAAAGCAGAGTGCGGAGTGTAAAAACCAGAGAGATAAGTGTGCAGGGAGTAAAAATCACAGACAGCAGAGTGAAGAGAGTAAAAATCACTGAGATCAGAGTGCAGAAATTCAAAATCACAGAGAACGGATTGCAGAGAATAAAAATCCCAGAGATCAGAGTGCAGAGAGTAAGAATCTCTGAGAGCTGAGTGCAGAGAGTAAACATCACAGAGAACAGAGTGCAGAGAGTAGAAATCACAGAGAGCAGAGTGCAGAGAGTAAAAATCACAGAGAACAGAGTGCGGAGAGTAAAAATAACAGAGATCAGAGTGCAGAGAATAAAAATCACAGACCGCAGAGTGCAGAGAGCGAAAATCACAGAGGGCAGAGTGAAAAGAGTAAATATCACAGAGAGCAGAGTACAGAGAGTAAAAATCACAGAGTGCCGAGTGCAGAGAGTAAAAATCAATGAGAACAGAGTGTAGTCTGTAAAAATCACCGAGAACAGAGTGCAGAGAATAAAAATCACAGACCGCAGAGTGCAGAGAGCGAAAATCACAGAAATTAGAGTGCAGAGAGTAAAAATTACAGAGAACAGACTGGGGAGAGTAAAAATCACAGAAAACAGTGTACACAGAGTAAATATCAGAGAGATCAGAGAGCAGAGAGTAAAAACCACAGAGAGCAGAATTGGCAGAGTAAAAATCACAGAAAGCAGAGTGCGGTGACTAACGATCACAGAGAGCAGAGTACAGAGAATAAAAATCACAGAGTCCCGAGTGTAGAGAGTAAAAATCACAGGGAGCAGAGTGCGGAGATTAAAAATCAGAGAGAGCAGAGTGCGGAGAATAAAAATCGGAGAGAGCACAGTGCTGAGAATAAAAATCACAGAGGACAGAGTCCAGAAAGTAGAAATCACAGAGAGCAGAGTGCAGGGAGTAAAAATCTCAGAGGGCAGAGTGCAGAGAATAAAAATCACAGAGATCTGTGTGCAGAGAGTAAAAAAATCACAGAGAGCAGAGTGCAGAGTGTAAAAATCACAGAGAACAGAGTGCAGACAGTAAAAATCACAGAGAGCAGAATTGGAAGAGTAAAAATCACAGAGAGCAGACTGCGGAGTGTAAAAAATCACAGACAGAAGATTTCAGAGAGTGAAAATCACAGAGATCGGAGTGCAGAGAGTAAAAATGGCAGAGAACAGAGGGCAGAGTGTAAAAATCAAAGAGAACAGAGTGCGGAGAGTAAAAATCACAGAGAGCAGCGTACAGAGAGTAAAAATCACAGAGTGCCGATTGCAGAGAGAAAAAATCACAGACAACTGAGTGCAGAGTGTAAAAATCACAGAGAGCAGAGTGCGGAGATTAAAAATCAGAGAGAGCAGAGTGCGGAGAATAGAAATGACAGAGATCAGAGTGCAGACAGTAAGAATCTCTGAGAGCTGAGTGCAGAGAGTAAGCATCACAGAGGACAGAGTGCAGAGAGTAAAAATCACACAGACCTGAGGGCAGAGAGTAAAGATCACAGAGAGCAGAGTGCAGAGAGTAAAATTCTCAGAGATCATAGTGCGGAGACCAAACATCACAGGGAACAGAGTGCAGAGATTAAAAATCACATAGACCTGAGGACAGAGAGTAAAGATCACAGAGAGCAGAGGGCAGAGAGTAAAACTCTCAGAGATCATATTGCGGAGACCAAACATCACAGAGAACAGAGTGCGTAGAGCAAAAAACACAGAGAACAGAGTGAACAGAGTAATAAACACAGAGAACATAGTGCAGAGAATAAAAATCACAGAAAGCAGAGTACAGAGAGTAAAAATCACAGAGTGCCGAGTGCAGAGAGTAAAAATCACAGACAGCTGAGTGCAGAGAGTAATAATCAGAGAAAGCAGAGTGCGGAGATTAAAAATCAGTGAGAGCAGAGTGCGGAGATTGAAAATCAGAGAGAGCAGAGAGCGGAGAATAAAAATCACAGAGAACGGAGGGCAGAGAGTAAAAATTACAGAGACCAGAGAGCGGAGAGTTAAAATCACAGAGATCTGTGTGCAGAGAGTAAAAAACTACGGAGAGCAGAATTGGCAGAGTAAAAATCACAGAAGGCAGAGTGCGGAGTGTAAAAATCACAGAGAGAAGTGTGCAGGGAGTAAAAATCACAGACAGCAGAGTGAAGAGAGTAAAAATCACAGAGATCAGAGTGCAGAAAGTCAAAATCACAGAGAACGGATTGCAGAGAATAAAAATGCCAGAGACCAGAGTGCAGAGAGTAAGAATCTCTGAGAGCTGAGTGCAGAGAATAAGCATCACAGAGAACAGAGTGCGGAGAGTAAAAATAACAGAGATCAGAGTGCAGAGAGTAAAAATGACAGGGAACAGAGGGCACACTGTAAAAATCAAAGAGGACAGAGTGCGGAGAGTAAAAATCACAGAGAGCAGAGTGCAGAGAGTAAAAATCACAGACAGCTGAGTGCAGAGAGTAAAAATCACAGAGAGCAGAGTGCGGAGATTAAAAATCAGAGAGAGCAGAGTGCGGAGAATAAAAATCACACAGAACAGAGTGCAGAGAGTAGAAATCACAGAGAGCAGAGTGCAGAGAGTAAAAATCTGAGAGGGCAGAGTGAAGAGAGTGAATATCACAGAGAGCAGAGTACAGAGACTAAAAATCAGAGTGCCGAGTGCAGAGAGTAAAAATCACAGACAGCTAAGTGCAGAGTGTAAAAATCAAAGAGATCAGAGTGCAGAGAGTAAAAATCACAGAGAACAGAGTGCAGTCTGTAAAAATCACCGAGAACAGAGTGCAGAGAATAAAAGTCACAGACCGCAGAGTGCAGAGAGCGAAAATCACAGAAATTAGAGTGCAGAGAGTAAAAATCACAGAGAACAGACTGGGGAGTGTAAAAATCACAGAAAACAGTGTACACAGAGTAAATATCACAGAGATCAGAGAGCTGAGAGCAAAAACCACAGAGAGCAGAATTGGCAGAGTAAAAATCACAGAAAGCAGAGTGCGGAGTGTAAAAATCACAGAAAGCAGAGTGCAGAGTGTAAAAATCACAGACAGCAGAGTGCGGAGATGAAAAATCACAGAGAGCATAGTGCAGAGATTAAAAATCACAGACAGCAGGGTGCGGAGAGTAAAAATCACAGAGAGCTGAGTACAGCGAGTAAAAATCACGGAGAGCAGAGTGCGGAGATTAAAAATCAAAGAGAGCTGAGGGCAGAGAATAAAAATAACACAGATCAGACTAGGGAGAGTAAATATCACAGAGATCAGAGTGCAGAGAATAAAAATCACAGAGATCTGTGTGCAGAGAGTAAATAAATCCCAGAGAGCAGAGTGCAGAGAGTAAAATTCACAGAGAACAGACGCAGACTTTAAAAATCACAGAGAGCAGAATTGGCAGATTAAACATCACAGAGAGCAGAGTGCGGAGTGTAAAAAATCACAGACAGAAGATTTCAGAGAGTGAAAATCACAGAGATCAGAGTGCAGAGAGTGAAAATGGCAGAGAACAGAGGACAGAGTTGAAAAATCACAGAGAACAGAGTGCGGAGAGTAAAAATCACAGAGAGCAGCGTACAGAGAGTAAAAATCACAGAGACCAGAGTGCGGAGAGTTAAAATCACAGAGATCTGTGTGCAGAGAGTAAAAAACCACAGAGAGCAGAATTGGCAGAGTAAAAATCACAGAAAGCAGAGTGCGGAGTGTAAAAATCACAGAGAGAAGTGTGCAGGGAGTAAAAATCACAGACATCAGAGTGAAGACAGTAAAAATCACAGAGATCAGAGTGCGGAAAGTCAAAATCACAGAGAACAGATTGCAGAGAATAAAAATGCCAGAGATCAGAGTGCAGAGAGTAAGAATCTCTGAGAGCTGAGTGCAGAGAGTAAGCATCACAGAGAACAGAGTGCAGAGAGTAAAAATCACACAGACCTGAGGGCAGAGAATAAAGATCACAGAGAGCAGAGGGCAGAGAGTAAGACTCTCAGAGATCATAGTGCGGAGAGCAAACATCACAGAGAACAGAGTGCAGAGAGTAAAAATCACAGAGAGCATAGTGCAGTGATTAAAAATCACAGAGAGCAGGGTGCGGTGAGTAAAAATGACAGAGAACAGAGAGCAGACTGTAAAAATCACAGAGAACACAGTGCGGATAGAAAAAAAATCACAGAGTACCGAGAGCAGTGAGTAAAAATCACAGACAGCTGAGTGCAGAGAGTAAAATTCACAGAGAGCAGAGTGCGGAGATAAAAAATCAGAGAGAGCAGAGTGCCGAGAATAAAAATCACAGAGAACAGAGTGCAGAGAGTAGAAATCACAGAGAGCAGAGTACAGAGAGTAAAAATCACAGAGAACAGATTGCGGAGAGTAAGAATAACTGAGATCAGAGTGCAGAGAGTAAAAATGACAGGGAACAGAGGGCAGACTGTAAAAATCAAAGAGAACAGAGTGCGGAGAGTAAAAATCACAGAGAGCAGAATACAGAGAGTAAAAATCATAGAGTGCCGAGTGCAGAGAGTTAAAATCACAGACAGCTGAGTGCAGAGAGTAGAAATCACAGAGAGCAGAGTGCAGAGAGTAAAAATCTCAGAGGGCAGAGTGAAGAGAGTGAATATCACAGAGAGCAGAGTACAGAGACTAAAAATCAGAGTGCCGAGTGCAGAGAGTAAAAATCACAGACAGCTAAGTGCAGAGTGTAAAAATCAAAGAGATCAGAGTGCAGAGAGTAAAAATCACAGAAAGCAGAGTGCAGAGTGTAAAAATCACAGACAGCAGAGTGCGGAGATGAAAAATCACAGAGAGCATAGTGCAGAGATTAAAAGTCACAGACAGCAGGGTGCGGAGAGTAAAAATCACAGAGAGCTGAGTACAGCGAGTAAAAATCACGGAGAGCAGAGTGCGGAGATTAAAAATCAAAGAGAGCTGAGGGCAGAGAGTAAAAATAACACAGAACAGACTAGGGAGAGAAAATATCACAGAGATCAGAGTGCAGAGAGTAAATATCACAGAGAGTAGAGTGCAGAGAGTAAAAGCCACAGAGATCAGTGCACAGAGAGTAAAAATGACAGAGACCAGAGTGCGGAAAGAAAAAATCACAGAGATCTGTGTGCAGAGAGTAAAAGTCTCTGAGATCAGAGTGCAGAGAGTAAAAAACACAGAGATCCGAGTGCAGAGAGTAAAATTCACAGAGAACAGAGTGCAGAGAGTAAGAATCACAGAGAGCATAGTGCAGACATTAAAAATCACAGAAATCAGAGTGCAGAGAGTAAAAATCACAGAGAGCAGAGTGCAGAGAATAAAAATCACAGAGGACAGAGTGCAGAGAGTAAAAATCACACAGACCTGAGGGCAGAGAGTAAAGATCACAGAGATCAGAGTGCAGAGAGTAAAACTCTCAGGGATCATAGTTCGGAGACCAAACATCACGGGGAACAGAGTGCAGAGAGTAAAAATCACACAGACCTGAGGGCAGAGAGTAAAGATCACAGAGAGCAGAGGGCAGAGAGTAAAACTCTCAGAGATCATAATGCGGAGACCAAACATCACAGAGAACAGAGTGCGTAGAACAAAAAGCACAGAGAACAGAGTGAACAGAGTAATAAACCCAGAGAACATAGTGCAGAGAATAAAAATCACAGAGAGTAGAGTACAGAGAGTAAAAATCACAGAGTGCCGAGTGCAGAGAGTGAAGATCACAGACAGCTGAGTGCAGAGAGTAATTATCAGAGAAAGCAGAGTGCGGAGATTAAAAATCAGTGAGAGCAGAGTGCGGAGATTGAAAATCAGAGAGAGCAGAGAGCGGAGAATAAAAATCACAGAGAACGGAGTGCAGAGAGTAGAAATCACAGAGAGCAGAGTGCGGAGAGTAAAAATCACAGAGATCTGTGTGCAGAGAGTAAACGTCTCAGAGATCAGAGTGCAGAGAGTAAAAATCACAGAGATCAGAGTGCAGAGAGTAAAAATCACAGAGAACAGAGTGCAGTCTGTAAAAATCACCGAGAAAAGAGTGCAGAGAGTAACCATCACAGAGAACAGTGTGCGGAGAGTAAAAATCACACAGAGCTGAGAGCAGAGTTTAAAAATCACAGAGAGCAGAGGGCAGAGGGTAAAACTCACAGAGATCAGAGTCCGAAGAGCAACCATCACAGAGAACAGAGTGCAGAGAGTAAGAATCACAGAGAGCATAGTGCAGACATTAAAAATCACAGAAATCAGAGTGCAGAGAGTAAAAATCACAGAGAGCAGAGTGCAGAGAATAAAAATCACAGAGGACAGAGTGCAGAGAGTAAAAATCACACAGACCTGAGGGCAGAGAGTAAAGATCACAGAGAGCAGAGTGCAGAGAGTAAAACTCTCAGGGATCATAGTTCGGAGACCAAACATCACAGGGAACAGAGTGCAGAGAGTAAAAATCACACAGACCTGAGGGCAGAGAGTAAAGATCACAGAGAGCAGAGGGCAGAGAGTAAAACTCTCAGAGATCATAGTGCGGAGACCAAACATCACAGAGAACAGAGTGCGTAGAGCAAAAAAGCACAGAGAACAGAGTGAACAGAGTAATAAACCCAGAGAACATAGTGCAGAGAATAAAAATCACAGAGAGCAGAGTACAGAGAGTAAAAATCACAGAGTGCCGAATGCAGAGAGTGAAGATCACAGACAGCTGAGTGCAGAGAGTAATTATCAGAGAAAGCAGAGTGCGGAGATTAAAAATCAGTGAGAGCAGAGTGCGGAGATTGAAAATCAGAGAGAGCAGAGAGCGGAGAATAAAAATCACAGAGAACGGAGTGCAGAGAGTAGAAATCACAGAGACCAGAGTGCGGAGAGTAAAAATCACAGATATCTGTGTGCAGAGAGTAAAAGTCTCAGAGATCAGAGTGCAGAGAGTAAAAATCACAGAGAACAGAGTGCAGACTGTAAAAATCACAGAGAAAAGAGTACAGAGAGTAACCATCACAGAGAACAGTGTGCGGAGAGTAAAAATCACACAGAGCTGAGGGCAGAGTTTAAAAATCACAGAGAGCAGAGGGCAGAGGGTAAAACTCACAGAGATCAGAGTCCGGAGAGCAAACATTACAGAGACCAGAGTTCAGAGAGTAAAAATCACAGAAAGCAGAGTGCAGAGAGTAAAAATCAGAGAGAGCAGAGTGCGGAGAGTAAAAATCACAGAGAACAGAGTGCAGAGAATAAAAATCCAGACCGCAGAGTGCAGAGAGCGAAAATCACAGAAATTAGAGTGCAGAGAGTAAAAATCACAGAGAACAGACTGGGGAGAGTAAAAATCACAGAAAACAGTGTACACAGAGTTAATATCACAGAGATCAGAGAGCAGAGAGTAAAAACCACAGAGAGCAGAATTGGCAGAGTAAAAATCACAGAAAGCAGAGTGCGGAGATAAAAAATCAGAGAGAGCAGAGAGCGGAGAATAAAAATTACAGAGAACAGAGTGCAGAGAGTAGAAATCACAGAGAGCAGTGTGCAGAGAGTAAAAATCACAGAGAACAGAGTGCGGAGAGTAAAAATAACAGAGATCAGAGTGCAGAGAGTAAAAATCACAGGGAACAGAGTGCAGACTGTAAAAATCAAATAGAACAGAGTGTGGAGAGTAATAATCACAGAGAGCAGAGTACAGAGAGTAAAAATCACAGACAGAGGAGTGCAGAGTGTAAAAATCACAGAGATCAGAGTGCAGAGAGAAAAATCACAGAGAACAGAGTGCAGTCTGTAAAAATCACCGAGAACAGAGTGCAGAGAATAAAAAATCACAGAGCGCAGAGTGCAGAGAGCGAATATCACAGAAATTAGAGTGCAGAGAGTAAAAATCACAGAGAACAGACTGGGGAGAGTAAAAATCCCAGAAAACAGTTTACACAGAGTAAATATCACAGAGATCAGAGAGCAGAGAGTAAAAACCACAGAGAGCAGAATTGGCAGAGTAAAAATCACAGAAAGCAGAGTGCGGAGTGTAAAAATCTTAGAAAGCAGAGTGCAGAGTGTAAAAATCACACACAGCAGAGTGCGGAGATGAAAAATCACAGAGAGCATAGTGCAGAGATTAAAAATCACAGAGAGCAGGGAGCGGAGATTAGAAATCAATGAGAGCTGAGGGCAGAGAGTAGAAATAACTGAGAACAGACTAGGGAGAGTAAATATCACAGAGAGCAGAGTACAGAGAGTAAAAGAAACAGAGATCAGTGTGCAGAGAGTAAAAATCACAGAGACCAGAGTGCGGAAAGTAAAAATCACAGAGATCTGTGTGCAGAGAGTAAAAGTCTCAGAGATCAGAGTGCAGAGAGTAGAAATCACAGAGAGCAGAGTGCAGAGAGTAAAAATCACAGAGAGCATAGTGCAGAGATTAAAAATCACAGACAGCAGATTGAAGAGAGTAAAAATCACAGAGAACAGTGTGTGGAGAGTAAAAATAACAGAGATCAGAGTGCAGAGAGTAAAAATGACAGAGAACAGAGTGCAGACTGTAAAAATCAAAGAGAACAGAGTACGGAGAGTAAAAATCACAGAGAGCAGAGTACAGAGAGTATAAATCATAGAATGCCGAGTGCAGAGAGTAAAAATCACAGACAGATGAGTGCAGAGTGTAAAAATCACAGAGATCAGAGTGCAGAGAGAAAAATCACAGAGAACAGAGTGCAGTCTGTAAAAATCACCGAGAACAGAATGCAGAGAATAAAAATCACAGAGCGCAGAGTGCAGAGAGCGAATATCACAGAAATTAGAGTGCAGAGAGTAAAAATCACAGAGAACAGACTGGGGAGAGTAAAAATCCCAGAAAACAGTTTACACAGAGTAAATATCACAGAGATCAGAGAGCAGAGAGTAAAAACCACAGAGAGCAGAATTGGCAGAGCAAAAATCACAGAAAGCAGAGTGCGGAGTGTAAAAATCTTAGAAAGCAGAGTGCAGAGTGTAAAAATCACACACAGCAGAGTGCGGAGATGAAAAATCACAGAGAGCATAGTGCAGAGATTAAAAATCACAGAGAGCAGGGAGCGGAGATTAGAAATCAATGAGAGCTGAGGGCAGAGAGTAGAAATAACTGAGAACAGGCTAGGGAGAGCAAATATCACAGAGAACAGAGTGCAGAGAGTAAAAGAAACAGAGATCAGTGTGCAGAGAGTAAAAATCACAGAGATTGAGTGCGGAAAGTAAAAAACACAGAGATCTGTGTGCAGAGAGTAAAAGTCTCAGAGATCAGAGTGCAGAGAGTAAAAATCACAGAGAACAGATACAGTCTGTAAAAATCACCGAGAACAGAGTGCAGAGAGTAACCATCACAGAGAACAGTGTGCGGAGAGTAAAAAATCACACAGAGCTGAGAGCAGAGTTTAAAAATCACAGAGAGCAGAGGGCAGAGGGTAAAACTCACAGAGATCAGAGTCCGGAGAGCAAACATTGCAGAGAACAGAGTTCAGAGAGTAAAAATCACAGAAAGCAGAGTGCAGAGAGTAAAAATCAGAGAGAGCAGAGTGCGGAGAGTAAAAATCACAGAGAGCAGAGTGCAGAGAATAAAAATCACAGACCGCAGAGTGCAGAGAGCGAAAATCACAGAAATTAGAGTGCAGAGAGTAAAAATCACAGAGAGCAGACTGGGGAGAGTAAAAACCACAGAAAACGGTGTACACAGAGTAAATATCACAGAGATCAGAGAGCAGAGAGTAAAAACCACAGAGAGCAGAATTGGCAGAGTAAAAATCACAGAAAGCAGAGTGCGGAGTGTAAAAATCACAGACAGAAGAGTGCAGAGAGTAAAAATCACAGAGAAAGAAGTGTGGAGAGTAAAAACCACAGAGAGCAGAATTGGCAGAGTAAAAATCACAGAAAGCAGAGTGTGGAGTGTAAAAATCACAGAGAGAAGTGTGCAGGGAGTGAAAATCACAGACAGCAGAGTGAAGAGAGTAAAAATCACAGAGATCAGAGTGCGGAAAGTCAAAATCACAGAGAACGGATTGCAGAGAATAAAATTGCCAGAGATCAGAGTGCAGAGAGTAAGAATCTCTGAGAGCTGAGTGCAGAGATTAAGCATCACAGAGAACAGAGTGCAGAGAGTAAAATTCAAACAGACCTGAGGGCAGAGAGTAAAGATCACAGAGAGCAGAGTGCAGAGAGTAAGACTCTCAGAGATCATAGTGCGGAGAGCAAACATCACAGAGAACAGAGTGCAGAGTGTAAAAATCACAGAGAGCAGATTGCGGAGATAAAAAATCAGAGAGAGCAGAGAGCGGAGAATAAAAATTACAGAGAACAGAGTGCAGAGAGTGGAAATCACAGAGAGCAGTGTGCAGAGAGTAAAAATCACAGAGAACAGAGTGCGGAGAGTAAAAATAACAGAGATCAGAGTGCAGAGAGTAAAAATCACAGGGAACAGAGTGCAGACTGTAAAAATCAAATAGAACAGAGTGTGGAGAGTAATAATCACAGAGAGCAGAGTACAGAGAGTAAAAATCACAGACAGAGGAGTGCAGAGTGTAAAAATCACAGAGATCAGAGTGCAGAGAGAAAAATCACAGAGAACAGAGTGCAGTCTGTAAAAATCACCGAGAACAGAGTGCAGAGAATAAAAAATCACAGAGCGCAGAGTGCAGAGAGCGAATATCACAGAAATTAGAGTGCAGAGAGTAAAAATCACAGAGAACAGACTGGGGAGAGTAAAAATCCCAGAAAACAGTTTACACAGAGTAAATATCACAGAGATCAGAGAGCAGAGAGTAAAAACCACAGAGAGCAGAATTGGCAGAGTAAAAATCACAGAAAGCAGAGTGCGGAGTGTAAAAATCTTAGAAAGCAGAGTGCAGAGTGTAAAAATCACACACAGCAGAGTGCGGAGATGAAAAATCACAGAGAGCATAGTGCAGAGATTAAAAATCACAGAGAGCAGGGAGCGGAGATTAGAAATCAATGAGAGCTGAGGGCAGAGAGTAGAAATAACTGAGAACAGACTAGGGAGAGTAAATATCACAGAGAGCAGAGTACAGAGAGTAAAAGAAACAGAGATCAGTGTGCAGAGAGTAAAAATCACAGAGACCAGAGTGCGGAAAGTAAAAATCACAGAGATCTGTGTGCAGAGAGTAAAAGTCTCAGAGATCAGAGTGCAGAGAGTAGAAATCACAGAGAGCAGAGTGCAGAGAGTAAAAATCACAGAGAGCATAGTGCAGAGATTAAAAATCACAGACAGCAGATTGAAGAGAGTAAAAATCACAGAGAACAGTGTGTGGAGAGTAAAAATAACAGAGATCAGAGTGCAGAGAGTAAAAATGACAGAGAACAGAGTGCAGACTGTAAAAATCAAAGAGAACAGAGTACGGAGAGTAAAAATCACAGAGAGCAGAGTACAGAGAGTATAAATCATAGAATGCCGAGTGCAGAGAGTAAAATCACAGACAGATGAGTGCAGAGTGTAAAAATCACAGAGATCAGAGTGCAGAGAGAAAAATCACAGAGAACAGAGTGCAGTCTGTAAAAATCACCGAGAACAGAATGCAGAGAATAAAAATCACAGAGCGCAGAGTGCAGAGAGCGAATATCACAGAAATTAGAGTGCAGAGAGTAAAAATCACAGAGAACAGACTGGGGAGAGTAAAAATCCCAGAAAACAGTTTACACAGAGTAAATATCACAGAGATCAGAGAGCAGAGAGTAAAAACCACAGAGAGCAGAATTGGCAGAGCAAAAATCACAGAAAGCAGAGTGCGGAGTGTAAAAATCTTAGAAAGCAGAGTGCAGAGTGTAAAAATCACACACAGCAGAGTGCGGAGATGAAAAATCACAGAGAGCATAGTGCAGAGATTAAAAATCACAGAGAGCAGGGAGCGGAGATTAGAAATCAATGAGAGCTGAGGGCAGAGAGTAGAAATAACTGAGAACAGGCTAGGGAGAGCAAATATCACAGAGAACAGAGTGCAGAGAGTAAAAGAAACAGAGATCAGTGTGCAGAGAGTAAAAATCACAGAGACCAGAGTGCGGAAAGTAAAAAACACAGAGATCTGTGTGCAGAGAGTAAAAGTCTCAGAGATCAGAGTGCAGAGAGTAAAAATCACAGAGAACAGATACAGTCTGTAAAAATCACCGAGAACAGAGTGCAGAGAGTAACCATCACAGAGAACAGTGTGCGGAGAGTAAAAAATCACACAGAGCTGAGAGCAGAGTTTAAAAATCACAGAGAGCAGAGGGCAGAGGGTAAAACTCACAGAGATCAGAGTCCGGAGAGCAAACATTGCAGAGAACAGAGTTCAGAGAGTAAAAATCACAGAAAGCAGAGTGCAGAGAGTAAAAATCAGAGAGAGCAGAGTGCGGAGAGTAAAAATCACAGAGAGCAGAGTGCAGAGAATAAAAATCACAGACCGCAGAGTGCAGAGAGCGAAAATCACAGAAATTAGAGTGCAGAGAGTAAAAATCACAGAGAGCAGACTGGGGAGAGTAAAAACCACAGAAAACGGTGTACACAGAGTAAATATCACAGAGATCAGAGAGCAGAGAGTAAAAACCACAGAGAGCAGAATTGGCAGAGTAAAAATCACAGAAAGCAGAGTGTGGAGTGTAAAAATCACAGAGAGAAGTGTGCAGGGAGTGAAAATCACAGACAGCAGAGTGAAGAGAGTAAAAATCACAGAGATCAGAGTGCGGAAAGTCAAAATCACAGAGAACGGATTGCAGAGAATAAAATTGCCAGAGATCAGAGTGCAGAGAGTAAGAATCTCTGAGAGCTGAGTGCAGAGATTAAGCATCACAGAGAACAGAGTGCAGAGAGTAAAATTCAAACAGACCTGAGGGCAGAGAGTAAAGATCACAGAGAGCAGAGTGCAGAGAGTAAGACTCTCAGAGATCATAGTGCGGAGAGCAAACATCACAGAGAACAGAGTGCAGAGTGTAAAAATCACAGAGAGCAGATTGCGGAGATAAAAAATCAGAGAGAGCAGAGAGCGGAGAATAAAAATTACAGAGAACAGAGTGCAGAGAGTGGAAATCACAGAGAGCAGTGTGCAGAGAGTAAAAATCACAGAGAACAGAGTGCGGAGAGTAAAAATAACAGAGATCAGAGTGCAGAGAGTAAAAATCACAGGGAACAGAGTGCAGACTGTAAAAATCAAATAGAACAGAGTGTGGAGAGTAATAATCACAGAGAGCAGAGTACAGAGAGTAAAAATCACAGAGAACAGAGTGCAGTCTGTAAAAATCACCGAGAACAGAGTGCAGAGAATAAAAAATCACAGAGCGCAGAGTGCAGAGAGCGAATATCACAGAAATTAGAGTGCAGAGAGTAAAAATCACAGAGAACAGACTGGGGAGAGTAAAAATCCCAGAAAAAAGTTTACACAGAGTAAATATCACAGAGATCAGAGAGCAGAGAGTAAAAACCACAGAGAGCAGAATTGGCAGAGTAAAAATCACAGAAAGCAGAGTGCGGAGTGTAAAAATCTTAGAAAGCAGAGTGCAGAGTGTAAAAATCACACACAGCAGAGTGCGGAGATGAAAAATCACAGAGAGCATAGTGCAGAGATTAAAAATCACAGAGAGCAGGGAGCGGAGATTAGAAATCAATGAGAGCTGAGGGCAGAGAGTAGAAATAACTGAGAACAGACTAGGGAGAGCAAATATCACAGAGAGCAGAGTGCAGAGAGTAAAAGAAACAGAGATCAGTGTGCAGAGAGTAAAAATCACAGAGACCAGAGTGCGGAAAATTAAAATCACAGAGATCTGTGTGCAGAGAGTAAAAGTCTCAGAGATCAGAGTGCAGAGAGTAGAAATCACAGAGAGCAGAGTGCAGAGAGTAAAAATCACAGAGAGCATAGTGCAGAGATTAAAAATCACAGACAGCAGATTGAAGAGAGTAAAAATCACAGAGAACAGAGTGTGGAGAGTAAAAATAACAGAGATCAGAGTGCAGAGAGTAAAAATGACAGAGAACAGAGTGCAGACTGTAAAAATCAAAGAGAACGGAGTACGGAGAGTAAAAATCACAGAGAGCAGAGTACAGAGAGTATAAATCATAGAATGCCGAGTGCAGAGAGTAAAAATCACAGACAGATGAGTGCAGAGTGTAAAAATCACAGAGATCAGAGTGCAGAGAGAAAAATCACAGAGAACAGAGTGCAGTCTGTAAAAATCACCGAGAACAGAATGCAGAGAATAAAAATCACAGAGCGCAGAGTGCAGAGAGCGAATATCACAGAAATTAGAGTGCAGAGAGTAAAAATCACAGAGAACAGACTGGGGAGAGTAAAAATCCCAGAAAACAGTTTACACAGAGTAAATATCACAGAGATCAGAGAGCAGAGAGTAAAAACCACAGAGAGCAGAATTGGCAGAGTAAAAATCACAGAAAGCAGAGTGCGGAGTGTAAAAATCTTAGAAAGCAGAGTGCAGAGTGTAAAAATCACACACAGCAGAGTGCGGAGATGAAAAATCACAGAGAGCATAGTGCAGAGATTAAAAATCACAGAGAGCAGGGAGCGGAGATTAGAAATCAATGAGAGCTGAGGGCAGAGAGTAGAAATAACTGAGAACAGACTAGGGAGAGCAAATATCACAGAGAGCAGAGTGCAGAGAGTAAAAATCACAGAGACCAGAGTGCGGAAAGTAAAAATCACAGAGATCTGTGTGCAGAGAGTAAAAGTCTCAGAGATCAGAGTGCAGAGAGTAAAAATCACAGAGAACAGATACAGTCTGTAAAAATCACCGAGAACAGAGTGCAGAGAGTAACCATCACAGAGAACAGTGTGCGGAAAGTAAAAATCACACAGAGCTGAGAGCAGAGTTTAAAAATCACAGAGAGCAGAGGGCAGAGGGTAAAACTCACAGAGATCAGAGTCCGGAGAGCAAACATTACAGAGAACAGAGTTCAGAGAGTAAAAATCACAGAAAGCAGAGTGCGGAGAGTAAAAATCACAGAGAGCAGAGTGCAGAGAATAAAAATCACAGACCGCAGAGTGCAGAGAGCGAAAATCACAGAAATTAGAGTGCAGAGAGTAAAAATCACAGAGAGCAGACTGGGGAGAGTAAAAACCACAGAAAACGGTGTACACAGAGTAAATATCACAGAGATCAGAGAGCAGAGAGTAAAAACCACAGAGAGCAGAATTGGCAGAGTAAAAATCACAGAAAGCAGAGTGTGGAGTGTAAAAATCACAGAGAGAAGTGTGCAGGGAGTGAAAATCACAGACAGCAGAGTGAAGAGAGTAAAAATCACAGAGATCAAAGTGCGGAAAGTCAAAATCACAGAGAACGGATTGCAGAGAATAAAAATGCCAGAGATCAGAGTGCAGAGAGCAAGA
The DNA here is from genome assembly GCF_030028105.1 of Mobula birostris. Taxonomy (NCBI): domain Eukaryota; kingdom Metazoa; phylum Chordata; class Chondrichthyes; order Myliobatiformes; family Myliobatidae; genus Mobula; species Mobula birostris. The sequence continues at coordinate 26,854 of NW_027274121.1, forward strand.
ATCTCTGAGAGCTGAGTGCCGAGTGTAAGCATCACAGAGGACAGAGTGCAGAGAGTAAAAATCACACAGACCTGAGGGCAGAGAGTAAAGATCACAGAGAGCAGAGTGCAGAGAGTAAAACTCTCAGAGATCATAGTGCGGAGACCAAACATCACAGGGAACAGAGTGCAGAGAGTAAAAATCACACAGACCTGAGAGCAGAGACTAAAGATCACAGAGAGCAGAGAGCAGAGAGTAAAACTCTCAGAGATCATAGTGCGGAGACCAAACATCAAAGAAAACAGAGTGCGTAGAGCAAAAAGCACAGAGAACAGAGTGAACAGAGTAATAAACACAGAGAACATAGTGCAGAGAATAAAAATCACAGAGTGCCGAGTGCAGAGAGTAAAAGAAACAGAGATCAGTGTGCAGAGAGTAAAAATCACAGCGACCAGAGTGCGGAAAGTAAAAATCACAGAGATCTGTGTGCAGAGAGTAAAAGTCTCAGAGATCAGAGTGCAGAGAGTAAAAATCACAGAGAACAGATGCAGTCTGTAAAAATCACCGAGAACAGAGTGCAGAGAGTAACCATCACAGAGAACAGTGTGCGGAGAGTAAAAATCACAGAGAGCTGAGGGCAGAGTGTAAAGATCACAGAGAGCAGAGGGCAGAGGGTAAAACTCACAGAGATCAGAGTCCGAAGAGCAAACATCACAGAGAACAGAGTGCAGAGAGTAAGCGTCACAGAGAGCATAGTGCAGACATTAAAAATCACAGAAATCAGAGTGCAGAGAGTAAAAATCACAGAGAGCAGAGTGCAGAGAATAAAAATCACAGACCGCAGAGTGCAGAGAGCGAAAATCACAGAAATTAGAGTGCAGAGAGTAAAAATCACAGAGAGCAGACTGGGGAGAGTAAAAACCGCAGAAAACGGTGTACACAGAGTAAACATCACAGAGATCAGAGAGCAGAGAGTAAAAACCACAGAGAGCAGAATTGGCAGAGTAAAAATCACAGAAAGCAGAGTGCGGAGTGTAAAAAACACAGACAGAAGAGTGCAGAGAGTAATAATCACAGAGAACGAAGTGCGGAGAGTAAAAACCACAGAGAGCAGAATTGGCAGAGTAAAAATCACAGAAAGCAGAGTGTGGAGTGTAAAAATCACAGAGAGAAGTGTGCAGGGAGTAAAAATCACAGACAGCAGAGTGAAGAGAGTAAAAATCACAGAGATCAGAGTGCGTAAAGTCAAAATCACAGAGAACGGATTGCAGAGAATAAAACTGCCAGAGATCAGAGTGCAGAGAGTAAGAATCTCTGAGAGCTGAGTGCAGAGTGTAAGCATCACAGAGGACAGAGTGCAGAGAGTAAAAATCACACAGACCTGAGGGCAGAGAGTAAAGATCACAGAGAGCAGAGTGCAGAGAGTAAAACTCTCAGAGATCATAGTGCGGAGACCAAACATCAAAGAAAACAGAGTGCGTAGAGCAAAAAACACAGAGAACAGAGTGAACAGAGTAATAAACACAGAGAACATAGTGAAGAGAATAAAAATCACAGAGTGCCGAGTGCAGAGAGTGAAAATCACAGACAGCTGAGTGCAGAGAGTAATAATCAGAGAAAGCAGAGTGTGGAGATTAAAAATCAGTGAGAGGAGAGTGCGGAGATTGAAAATCAGAGAGAGCAGAGAGCGGAGAATAAAAATCACAGAGAACGCAGTGCAGAGAGTAGAAATCACAGAGAGCAGAGTACAGAGAGTAAAAATCACAGAGACCAGAGTGCGGAGAGTAAAAATCACAGAGATCTGTGTGCAGAGAGTAAAAGTCTCATAGATCAGAGTGCAGAGAGTAAAAATCACAGAGATCAGAGTGCAGAGAGTAAAAATCACAGAGAACAGAGTGCATTCTGTAAAAATCACCGAGAACAGAGTGCAGAGAGTAACCATCACAGAGAACAGTGTGCGGAGAGTGAAAATCACACAGAGCTGAGGGCAGAGTTTAAAAATCACAGAGAGCAGAGGGCAGAGGGTAAAACTCACAGAGATCAGATTCCGGAGAGCAAACATCACAGAGAACAGAGTTCAGAGAGTAAAAATCACAGAAAGCAGAGTGCGGAGTGTAAAAATCACAGAGAGAAGTGTGCTGGGAGTAAAAATCACAGACAGCAGAGTGAAGAGAGTAAAAATCACAGAGATCAGAGTGCGTAAAGTCAAAATCACAGAGAACGGATTTCAGAGATTAAAAATCCCAGAGATCAGAGTGCAGAGAGTAAGAATCTCTGAGAGCTGAGTGCAGAGAGTAAGCATCACAGAGAACAGAGTGCAGAGAGTAAAAATCACACAGACCTGAGGGCAGAGAGTAAAGATCACAGAGAGCAGAGGGCAGAGAATAAGACTCTCAGAGATCATAGTGCGGAAGGCAAACATCACAGAGAACCGAGTGCAGAGAGTAAAAATCACAGAGAGCAGAGTGCAGTCTGTAAAACTCACCGAGAACAGAGTGCAGAGAGTAACCATCACAGAGAACAGTGTGCGGAGAGTGAAAATCACACAGAGCTGAGGGCAGAGTGTAAAAATCACAGAGAGCAGAGGGCAGAGAGTAAAAATCACAGAAAGCAGAGTGCAGAGAGTAAAAATCACAGAAAGCAGAGTGCGGAGTGTAAAAATCACAGAGAGAAGTGTGCAGGGAGTAAAAATCACAGACAGCAGAGTGAAGAGAGTAAAAATCACAGAGATCAGAGTGCGTAAAGTCAAAATCACAGAGAACGGATTGCAGAGAATAAAAATCCCAGAGATCAGAGTGCAGAGAGTAAGAATCTCTGAGAGCTGAGTGCAGAGAGTAAGCATCACAGAGAACAGAGTGCAGAGAGTAAAAATCACACAGACCTGAGGGCAGAGAGTAAATATCACAGAGAGCAGAGGGCAGAGAGTAAGACTCTCAGAGATCATAGTGCGGAGAGCAAACATCACAGAGAACCGAGTGCAGAGAGTAAAAAGCACAGAGAGCATAGTGCAGAGAGTAAAAATCACAGAGAGCAGAGTGCGGAGATAAAAATTCAGAGAGAGCAGAGTGCAGAGAATAAAAATCACAGAGCACAGAGTGCAGAGAGTAGAAATCACAGAGAGCAGAGTGCGGAGAGTAAAAATAACAGAGAACAGAGTGCAGTCTGTAAAAATCACCGAGAACAGAGTGCAGAGAATATAAGTCACAGACTGCAGAGTGCAGAGAGCGAAAATCACAGAAATTAAAGTGCAGAGAGTAAAAATCACAGAGAACAGACTGGGGAGAGTAAAAATCACAGAAAACAGTGTACACAGAGTAAATATCACAGAGATCAGAGAGCTGAGAGTAAAAACCACAGAGAGCAGAATTGGCAGAGTAAAAATCACAGAAAGCAGAGTGCGGAGTGTAAAAATCACAGAAAGCAGAGTGCAGAGTGTAAAAATCACCGAGAACAGAGTGCAGAGAGTAACCATCACAGAGAACAGTGTGCGGAAAGTCAAAATCACACAGAGCTGTGGGCAGAGTGTAAAGATCACAGAGAGCAGAGTGCAGAGAGTAAAAGCCACAGAGATCAGTGTGCAGAGAGTAAAAATCACAGAGACCAGAGTGCGGAAATTAAAAATCACAGAGATCTGTGTGCAGAGAGTAAAAGTCTCAGAGATCAGAGTGCAGAGAGTAAAAATCACAGAGATCAGAGTGCAGAGAGTAAAAATCGCAGAGAACAGAGTGCAGTCTGTAAAAATCACCGAGAACAGAGTGCAGAGAGTAACCATCACAGAGAACAGTGTGCGGAAAGTCAAAATCACACAGAGCTGTGGGCAGAGTGTAAAGATCACAGAGAGCAGAGGGCAGAGGGTAAAACTCACAGAGATCAGAGTCCGAAGAGCAAACATCACAGAGAACAGACTGTAGAGAGTAAGAATCACAGAGAGCATAGTGCAGACATGAACAGTCACAGAAATCAGAGTGCAGAGAGTAAAAATCACAGAGAGCAGAGTGCAGAGAATAAAAATCACAGACCGCAGAGTGCAGAGAGCAAAAATCACAGAAATTAGAGTGCTGAGAGTAAAAATCTCAGAGAACAGACTGGGGAGAGTAAAAATCACAGTAAACAGTGTACACAGAGTAAATATCACAGAGATCAGAGAGCAGAGAGTAAAAACCACAGAGAGCAGAATTGGCAGAGTAAAAATCACAGAAAGCAGAGTGCGGAGAGCAAAAATCACAGAGAACAGAGTGAACAGAGTAATAAACACAGAGAACACAGTGCAAAAAATAAAAATCACAGAGAGCAGAGTACAGAGAGTAAAAATCACAGAGTGCCGAGTGCAGAGAGTGAAAATCACAGACAGCTGAGTGCAGAGAGTAATAATCAGAGAAAGCAGAGTGCGGAGATTAAAAATCAGTGAGAGCAGAGTGCGGAGATTAAAAATCAGAGAGAGCAGAGAGCGGAGAATAAAAATCACAGAGAACCGAGTGCAGAGAGTTGAAATCACAGACAGCAGAGTACAGAGAGTAAAAATCACAGAGACCAGAGTGCGGAGAGTAAAAATCACAGAGATCTGTGTGCAGAGAGTAAAAGTCTCAGAGATCAGAGTGCAGAGAGTAAAAATCACAGAGATCAGAGTGCAGAGAGTAAAAATCACAGAGAACAGAGTGCAGTCTGTAAAAATCACCAAGAGCAGAGTGCAGAGAGTAACCATCACAGAGAACAGTGTGCGGAGAGTGAAAGTCACACAGAGCTGAGGGCAGAGTGTAAAGATCACAGAGAGCAGAGGGCAGAGGGTAAAACTCACAGAGATCAGAGTCCGGAGAGCAAACATCACAGAGAACAGATTGCAGAGAATAAAAATCACAGAGAGCAGAGTCCAGAGAGTAAAAATCAGAGCGAGCTGAGTGCGGAGAGCAAAAATCACAGAGACCAGAGTGCGGAGAGTAAAAATCACAGAGATCTGTGTGCAGAGAGTAAAAGCCTCTGAGATCAGAGTGCAGAGAGTAAAAATCACAGAGATCAGAGTGCAGAGAGTAAAAATCACAGAGAACAGAATGCAGTCTGTAAAAATCAGCGAGAACAGAGTGCAGAGAGTAACCATCACAGAGAACAGTGTGCGGAGAGTAAAAATCACACAGAGCTGAGGGCAGAGTGTAAAAATCACAGAGAGCAGAGGGCAGAGGGTAAAACTCACAGAGATCAGATTCCGGAGAGCAAACATCACAGAGAACAGAGTGCAGAGAATAAAAATCACAGACCGCAGAGTGCAGAGAGCGAAAATCACAGAAATTAGAGTGCAGAGAGTAAAAATCACAGAGAACAGACTGGGGAGAGTAAAAATAACAGAGAACAGTGTACACAGAGTAAATATCACAGAGATCAGAGAGCAGAGAGTAAAAACCACAGAGAGCAGAATTGGCAGAGTAAAAATCACAGAAAGCAGAGTGTGGAGTGTAAACATCACAGAGAGAAGTGTGCAGGGAGTAAAAATCACAGACAGCAGAGTGAAGAGAGTAAAAATCACAGAGATCAGAGTGCGGAAAGTCAAAATCACAGAGAACGGATTGCAGAGAATAAAAATCCCAGAGATCAGAGTGCAGAGAGTAAGAATCTCTGAGAGCTGAGTGCAGAGAGTAAGCATCACAGAGAACAGAGTGCAGAGAGTAAAAATCACACAGACCTGAGGGCAGAGAGTAAAGATCACAGAGAGCAGAGTGCAAAGAAAAAAAATCACAGAGAGCATAGTGCAGTTATTAAAAATCACAGAGAGCAGGGTGTGGAGAGTAAAAATGACAGAGAACAGAGAGCAGACTGTAAAAATCACAGAGAACACAGTGCGGAAAGAAAAAAATCACAGACAGCTGAGTGCAGAGAGTAGAAATCACAGAGAGCAGAGGGCAGAGAGTAAGACTCTCAGAGATCATAGTGCGGAGAGCAAACATCACAGAGAACAGAGTGCAGAGAGTAAAAATCAGAGAGAGCATAGTGCAGTGATTAAAAATCACAGAGAGCAGGGTGCGGAGATGAAACATCACAGAGAGCATAGTGCAGAAATTAAAAATCACAGAGAGCAGGGTGCGGAGAGTAAAAATCACAGAGAGCTGAGTACAGCGAGAAAAATCACGGAGAGCAGAGTGCGGAGATTAAAAATCAAAGAGAGCTGAGGGCAGAGAGTAAAAATAACAGAGAACAGACTAGGGAGAGTAAATATCACAGAGGTCAGAGTGCAGAGAGTAAAAATCACAGACAGCAGAGTGCAGAGAGTAAAAGCCACAGAGACCAGAGTGCGGAAAGTAAAAATCACCGAGAACAGAGTGCAGAGAGTAACCATCACAGAGAAGAGAGTGCGGAGAGTAAAAATCACACAGAGCTGATGGCAGAGTGTAAAGATCACAGAGAGCAGAGGGCAGAGGGTAAAACTCACAGAGATCAGAGTCCGAAGAGCAAACATCACAGAGAACAGAGTGCAGAGAGTAAGAATCACAGAGAGCAGAGTGCAGAGAATAAAAATCACAGACCGCAGAGTGCAGAGAGCGAAAATCACAGAAATTAGAGTGCAGAGAGTAAAAATCAAAGAGAACTAACTGGGGAGAGTAAAAATCACAGAAAACAGTGTACACAGAGTAAATATCACAGAGATCAGAGAGCAGAGAGTGAAAACCACAGAGAGCAGAACTGGCAGAGTAAAAATCACAGAAAGCAGAGTGCGGAGTGTAAAAATCACAGAGAGAAGTGTGCAGGGAGTAAAAATCACAGACAGCAGAGTGAAGAGAGTAAAAATCACAGAGATCAGAGAGCGTAAAGTCAAAATCACAGAGAGCGGATTGCAGAGAATAAAAATCCCAGAGATCAGAGTGCCTAGAGTAAGAATCTCTGAGAGCTGAGTGCAGAGAGTAAGCATCACAGAGAACAGAGTGCAGAGAGTAAAAATCACACAGACCTGAGGGCAGAGAGTAAAGATCACAGAGAGCAGAGGGCAGAGAGTAAGACTCTCAGAGATCATAGTGCGGAGAGCAAACATCACAGAGAACAGAGTGCAGAGAGTAAAAATCACAGAGAGCATAGTGCAGTGATTAAAAATCACAGAGAGCTGAGTACAGCGAGAAAAATCACGGAGAGCAGAGTGCGGAGATTAAAAATCAAAGAGAGCTGAGGGCAGAGAGTAAAAATAACACAGAACAGACTAGGGAGAGTAAATATCACAGAGGTCAGAGTGCAGAGAGTAAGAATCACAGAGAGCATAGTGCAGACATTAAAAATCGCAGAAATCAGAGTGCAGAGAGTAAAAATCACAGAGAGCAGAGTGCAGAGAATAAAAATCACAGACCGCAGAGTGCAGAGAGCGAAAATCACAGAAATTAGAGTGCAGAGAGTAAAAATCAAGGAGAACAAACTGGGGAGAGTAAAAATCACAGAAAACAGTGTACACAGAGTAAATATCACAGAGATCAGAGAGCAGAGAGTAAAAACCACAGAGAGCAGAATTGGCAGAGTAAAAATCACAGAAAGCAGAGTGCGGAGTGTAAAAATCACAGAGAGAAGTGTGCAGGGAGCAAAAATCACAGACAGCAGAGTGAAGAGAGTAAAAATCACAGAGATCAGAGTGCGTAAAGTCAAAATCACAGAGAGCGGATTGCAGAGAATAAAAATCCCAGAGATCAGAGTGCAGAGAGTAAGAATCTCTGAGATCATAGTGCGGAGAGCAAGCATCACAGAGAACAGAGTGCAGAGAGTAAAAATCACAGAGAGCATAGTGCAGTGATTAAAAATCACAGAGAGCAGGGAGCGGAGAGTAAAAATGACAGAGAACAGAGAGCAGACTGTAAAAATCACAGAGAAAACAGTGCGGAGTGAAAAAATCACAGAGTACCGAGTGCAGAGAGTAAAAATCACAGACAGCTGAGTGCAGAGAGTAAAAATCACAGAGAGCAGAGTGCGGAGAGTAAAAATCACAGAGAACAGAGTGCGGAGAGTAAAAATCACAGAGAGCAGAGTGCGGAGAGTAAAAATCACAGAGAACAGAGTGCGGAGAGTAAAAATAACAGAGATCAGACTGCAGAGAGTAAAAATGACAGGGAACAGAGTGCAGACTGTAAAAATCAAAAAGAACAGAGTGCGGAGAGTAAAAATCACAGAAAGCAGAGTACAGAGAGTAAAAATCATAGAGTGCCGAGTGCAGAGAGTAAAAATCACAGGTGCCGCGTGCAGAGAGTAAAAATCACAGAGAGCAGAGGGCAGAGAGTAAGACTCTCAGAGATCATAGTGCGGAGAGCAAACATCACAGAGAACAGAGTGCAGAGAGTAAAAATCACAGACAGCATAGTGCAGTGAATAAAAATCACAGAGAGCAGGGTGCGGAGATGAAACATCACAGAGAGCATAGTGCAGAGATTAAAAATCACAGAGAGCAGGGTGCGGAGAGTAAAAATCACAGAGAGCAGAGTGCGGAGATTAAAAATCAAAGAGAGCTGAGGGCAGAGAGTAAAAATAACAGAGAACATACTAGGGAGAGTAAATATCACAGAGATCAGAGTGCAGAGAGTAAATATCACAGAGAGAAGTGTGCAGGGAGTAAAAATCACAGACAGCACAGTGAAGAGAGTAAAAATCACAGAGATCAGAGTGCGGAAAGTCAAAATCACAGAGAACGGATTGCAGAGAATAAAAATCCCAGAGATCAGAGTGCAGAGAGTAAGAATCTCTGAGAGCTGAGTGCAGAGAGTAAGCATCACAGAGAACAGAGTGCAGAGAGTAAAAATCACACAGACCTGAGGGCAGAGAGTAAAGATCACAGAGAGCAGAGTGCAAAGAAAAAAAATCACAGAGAGCATAGTGCAGTTATTAAAAATCACAGAGAGCAGGGTGCGGAGAGTAAAAATGACAGAGAACAGAGAGCAGACTGTAAAAATCACAGAGAACACAGTGCGGAGAGAAAAAAATCACAGACAGCTGAGTGCAGAGAGTAGAAATCACAGAGAGCAGAGGGCAGAGAGTAAGACTCTCAGAGATCATAGTGCAGAGAGCAAACATCACAGAGAACAGAGTGCAGAGAGTAAAAATCAGAGAGAGCATAGTGCAGTGATTAAAAATCACAGAGAGCAGGGTGCGGAGATGAAGCATCACAGAGAGCATAGTGCAGAAATTAAAAATCACAGAGAGCAGGGTGCGGAGAGTAAAAATCACAGAGAGCTGAGTACAGCGAGAAAAATCACGGAGAGCAGAGTGCGGAGATTAAAAATCAAAGAGAGCTGAGGGCAGAGAGTAAAAATAACAGAGAACAGACTAGGGAGAGTAAATATCACAGAGGTCAGAGTGCAGAGAGTAAAAATCACAGACAGCAGAGTGCAGAGAGTAAAAGCCACAGAGATCAGTGTGCAGAGAGTAAAAATCACAGAGACCAGAGTGCGGAAAGTAAAAATCACCGAGAACAGAGTGCAGAGAGTAACCATCACAGAGAATAACCATCACAGAGAATAGAGTGCGGAGAGTAAAAATCACACAGAGCTGATGGCAGAGTGTAAAGATCACAGAGAGCAGAGGACAGAGGATAAAACTCACAGAGATCAGAGTCCGAAGAGCAAACATCACAGAGAACAGAGTGCAGAGAGTAAGCATCACAGAGAGCATAGTGCAGACATTAAAAATCGCAGAAATCAGAGTGCAGAGAGTAAAAATCACAGAGAGCAGAGTGCAGAGAATAAAAATCACAGACCGCAGAGTGCAGAGAGCGAAAATCACAGAAATTAGAGTGCAGAGAGTAAAAATCAAAGAGAACAAACTGGGGAGAGTAAAAATCACAGAAAACAGTGTACACAGAGTAAATATCACAGAGATCAGAGAGCAGAGAGTAAAAACCACAGAGAGCAGAATTGGCAGAGTAAAAATCACAGAAAGCAGAGTGCGGAGTGTAAAAATCACAGAGAGAAGTGGGCAGGGAGTAAAAATCACAGACAGCAGAGTGAAGAGAGTAAAAATCACAGAGATCAGAGTGCGTAAAGTCAAAATCACAGAGAGCGGATTGCTGAGAATAAAAATCCCAGAGATCAGAGTGCAGAGAGTAAGAATCTCTGAGAGCTGAGTGCAGAGAGTAAGGATCACAGAGAACAGAGTGCAGAGAGTAAAAATCACACAGACCTGAGGGCAGACAGTAAAGATCACAGAGAGCAGAGGGCAGAGAGTAAGACTCTCAGAGATCATAGTGCGGAGAGCAAACATCACAGAGAACAGAGTGCAGAGAGTAAAAATCACAGAGAGCATAGTGCAGTGATTAAAAATCACAGAGAGCAGGGAGCGGAGAGTAAAAATGACAGAGAACAGAGAGCAGACTGTAAAAATCACAGAGAACACAGTGCGGAGTGAAAAAATCACAGAGTACCGAGTGCAGAGAGTAAAAATCACAGACAGCTGAGTGCAGAGAGTAAAAATCACAGAGAGCAGAGTGCGGAGAGTAAAAATCACAGAGAACAGACTGCGGAGAGTAAAAATAACAGAGATCAGACTGCAGAGAGTAAAAATGACAGGGAACAGAGTGCAGACTGTAAAAATCAAAAAGAACAGAGTGCGGAGAGTAAAAATCACAGAAAGCAGAGTACAGAGAGTAAAAATCATAGAGTGCCGAGTGCAGAGAGTAAAAATCACAGGTGCCGAGTGCAGAGAGTAAAAATCACAGAGAGCAGAGGGCAGAGAGTAAGACTCTCAGAGATCATAGTGCGGAGAGCAAACATCACAGAGAACAGAGTGCAGAGAGTAAAAATCACAGACAGCATAGTGCAGTGAATAAAAATCACAGAGAGCAGGGTGCGGAGATGAAACATCACAGAGAGCATAGTGCAGAGATTAAAAATCACAGAGAGCAGGGTGCGGAGAGTAAAAATCACAGAGAGCAGAGTGCGGAGATTAAAAATCAAAGAGAGCTGAGGGCAGAGAGTAAAAATAACAGAGAACATACTAGGGAGAGTAAATATCACAGAGATCAGAGTGCAGAGAGTAAATATCACAGGGAGCAGAGTGCAGAGAGTAAAAGCCACAGAGATCAGTGTGCATAGAGTAAAAATCACAGAGACCAGAGAGCGGAAAGTAAAAATCACAGAGATCTGTGTGCAGAGAGTAAAAGTCTCAGAGATCAGAGTGCAGAGAATAAAAATCACAGACCGCAGAGTGCAGAGAGCGAAAATCACAGAAATTAGAGTGCAGAGAGTAAAAATCACAGAGAACAGACTGGAGAGAGTAAAAATAACAGAGAACAGTGTACACAGAGTAAATATCACAGAGATCAGAGAGCAGAGAGTAAAAACCACAGAGAGCAGAATTGGCAGAGTAAAAATCACAGAAAGCAGAGTGTGGAGTGTAAACATCACAGAGAGAAGTGTGCAGGGAGTAAAAATCACAGACAGCAGAGTGAAGAGAGTAAAAATCACAGAGATCAGAGTGCGGAAAGTCAAAATCACAGAGAACGGATTGCAGAGAATAAAAATCCCAGAGATCAGAGTGCAGAGAGTAAGAATCTCTGAGAGCTGAGTGCAGAGAGTAAGCATCACAGAGAACAGAGTGCAGAGAGTAAAAATCACACAGACCTGAGGGCAGAGAGTAAAGATCACAGAGAGCAGAGTGCAGAGAGTAAGACTCTCAGAGATCATAGTGCGGAGAGCAAACATCACAGAGAACAGAGTGCAGAGTGTAACAATCACAGAGAGCATAGTGCAGTGAATAAAAATCACAGAGAGCAGGGTCTGAGATGAAACATCACAGAGAGCATAGTGCAGAGATTAAAAATCACAGAGAGCAGGGTGCGGAGAGTAAAAATCACAGAGAGCAGAGTGCAGAGAGTAACCATCACAGAGAACAGTGTGCGGAAAGTCAAAATCACACAGAGCTGTGGGCAGAGTGTAAAGATCACAGAGAGCAGAGGGCAGAGAGTAAATATCACAGAGAGCAGAGTGCAGAGTGTAAACATCACAGACAGCAGAGTGCGGAGATGAACAATCACAGAGAGCAGAGTGCGGAGATTAAAAATCAAAGAGAGCTGAGGGCAGAGAGTAAACATCACAGACAGCAGAGTGCGGAGATGAAAAATCACAGAGAGCAGAGTGCGGAGATTAAAAATCAAAGAGAGCTGAGGGCAGAGAGTAAAAATAACAGAGAACAGACTAGGGAGAGCAAATACACAGAGATCAGAGTGCAGAGAGTAAATATCACAGAGAGCAGAGTGCAGAAAGTAAAAGCCACAGAGATCAGAGTGCAGAGAGTAAAAATCACAGAGACCAGAGTGCGGAAAGTAAAAGTCACAGAGGTCTGTGTGCAGAGAGTAAAAGTCTCAGAGATCAGAGTGCAGAGAGTAAAAATCACAGAGAACAGTGTGCGGAGAGTAAAAATCACACAAAGCTGAGGGCAGAGTGTAAAGATCACAGAGAGCAGAGGGCAGAGAGTAAGACTCTCAGAGATCATAGTGCGGAGAGCAAACATCACAGAGAACAGAGTGCAGAGAGTAAAAATCACAGAGAGCATAGTGCAGTGATTAAAAATCACAGAGAGCAGGGTGCGGAGAGTAAAAATGACAGAGAACAGACTGGGGAGAGTAAAAATCACCGAAAACAGTGTACACAGAGTAAATATCACAGAGATCAGAGAGCAGAGACTAAAAACCACAGAGAGCAGAATTGGCAGAGTAAAAATCACAGAAAGCAGAGTGCAGAGTGTAAAAATCACAGAAAGCAGAGTGCGGAGTGTAAACATCACAGACAGCAGAGTGCGGAGATGAAAAATCACGGAGAGCAGAGTGCGGAGATAAAAAATCAAAGAGAGCTGAGGGCAGAGAGTAAAAATAACAGAGAACAGACTAGGGAGAGCAAATATCACAGAGATCAGATTGCAGAGAGTAAATATCACAGAGAGCAGTGTGCTGAGAGTAAAAGCCACTGAGATCAGTGTGCAGTGAGTAAAAATCACAGAGACCAGAGTGCGGAAAGTAAAAGTCACAGAGCTCTGTGTGCAGAGACTAAAAGTCTCAGAGATCAGAGTGCAGAGAGTAAAAATCACAGAGATCAGAGTGCAGAGAGTAAAAATCACAGAGAACAGAGTGCAGTCTGTAAAAATAACCGAGAACAGAGTGCAGAGAGTAACCATCACAGAGAACAGTGTGCGGAGAGTAAAAATCACACAAAGCTGAGGGCAGAGCGTAAAGATCACAGAGAGCAGAGGGCAGAGGGTAAAGCTCACAGAGATCAGAGTCCGAAGAGCAAACATCACAGTGAACAGAGTGCAGACAGTAAGAAACACAGAGAGCATAGTGCAGACATGAAAAATCACAGAAATCTGAGTGCAGTGAGTAAAAATCACAGAGAGCGGAGTGCAGAGAATAAAAATCACAGACCGCAGAGTGCAGAGAGCGAAATTCACAGAAATTAGAGTGCAGAGAGTAAGAATCACAGAGAACAGACTGGGGAGAGTAAAAATCACAGAAAACAGTGTACACAGAGTAAATATCACAGAGATCAGAGAGCAGAGAGTAAAAACCAAAGAGAGCAGAATTGGCAGAGTAAAAATCACAGAAAGCAGACTGCGGAGTGTAAAAATCACAGAGAGAAGTGTGCAGGGAGTAAAAATCACAGACAGCGGAGTGAAGAGAGTAAAAATCACAGAGATCAGAGTGCGGAAAGTCAAAATCACAGAGAACGGATTGCAGAGAATAAAAATCCCAGAGATCAGAGTGCAGAGAGTAAGAATCTCTGAGAGCTGAGTGCAGACAGTAAGCATCACAGAGAGCAGAGTGCAGAGAGTAAAAATCACACAGACCTGAGGGCAGAGAGTAAGGATCACAGAGAGCAGAGGGCAGAGAGTAAGACTCTCAGAGATCATAGTGCGGAGAGCAAACATCACAGAGAACAGAGTGCAGAGAGTAAAAATCACAGAGAGCATAGTGCAGTGATTAAACATCACAGAGAGCAGAGTGCAGAGAGTAAACATCAAACAGACCTGAGGGCAGAGAGTAATGATCACAGAGAGCAGAGGGCAGAGAGTAAAACTCTCAGAGATCATAGTGCGGAGAGCAAAAATCACAGAGAACAGAGTGAACAGAATAATAAACACAAAGAACATAGTGCAGAGAATAAAAATCACAGAGAGCAGAGTACAGAGAGTAAGAATCACAGAGTGCCGAGTGCAGAGAGTGAAAATCACAGACAGCTGAGTGCAGAGAGTAATAATCTGAGAAAGCAGAGTGCGGAGATTAAAAATCGGTGAGAGCAGAGTGCGGAGATTAAAAAATTCAGAGAGAACAGAGAGCGGAGAATAAAAATCACAGAGAACGGAGTGCAGAGAGTAGAAATCACAGAGAACAGAGTACAGAGAGTAAAAATCACAGAGACCAGATTGCGGAGAGTAAAAATCACAGAGATCTGTGTGCAGAGAGTAAAAGTCTCAGAGATCAGAGTGCAGAGAGTAAAAATCAAAGAGATCAGAGTGCAGAGAGTAAAAATCACAGAGAACAGAGTGCAGTCTGTAAAAATCACCGAGAACAGAGTGCAGAGAGTAACCATCACAGAGAACAGTGTGCGGAGAGTAAAAATCACACAGAGCTGAGGGCAGAGTGTAAAAATCACAGAGAGCAGAGGGCAGAGGGTAAAACTCACAGAGATCAGAGTCCGGAGAGCAAACATCACAGACAACAGAGTGCAGAGAGTAAAAATCACAGAGAGCATAGTGCAGAGAGCGAAAATCACAGAAATTAGAGTGCAGAGAGTAAAAATCACAGAAAGCAGAGTGCAGAGTGTAAAAATCACAGACAGCAGAGTGCGGAGATGAAAAATCACGGAGAGCAGAGTGCGGAGATAAAAAATCAAAGAGAGCTGAGGGCAAAGAGTAAAAATAACAGAGAACAGACTAGGGAGAGCAAATATCACAGAGATCAGAGTGCAGAGAGTAAATATCACAGAGAGCAGAGTGCAGAGAGTAAACATCAAACAGACCTGAGGGCAGAGAGTAAAGATCACAGAGAGCAGAGGGCAGAGAGTAAAACTCTCAGAAATCATAGTGCGGAGACCAAACATCACAGAGAACAGAGTGCGGAGAGCAAAAATCACAGAGAACAGAGTGAACAGAATAATAAACACAAAGAACATAGTGCAGAGAATAAAAATCACAGAGATCAGAGTGCGGAGAGTAAAAGTTACAAAGATCAGAGTGCAGAAAGTAAATATCACAGAGAGCAGAGTGAAGAGAGTGAAAATCACAGAAAGCAGAGTACAGAGAGTAAAAATCACAGAGTGCCGAGTGCAGAGAGTAAAAATAACAGACAGCTGAGTGCAGAGATTAAAAATCAGAGAGAGCAGAGTGCAGAGAATAAAAATCACAGAGAACAGAGTGCAGAGAGAAGAAATCACAGAGAGCAGAGTGCAGAGAGTAAGAATCACAGAGTGCCGAGTGCAGAGAGTGAAAATCACAGACAGCTGAGTGCAGAGAGTAATAATCTCAGAAACCAGAGTGCGGAGATTAAAAATCGGTGAGAGCAGAGTGCGGAGATTAAAAAATTCAGAGAGAGCAGAGAGCGGAGAATAAAAATCACAGAGAACGGAGTGCAGAGAGTAGAAATCACAGAGAGCAGAGTACAGAGAGTAAAAATCACAGAGACCAGAGTGCGGAGAGTAAAAATCACAGAGATCTGTGTGCAGAGAGTAAAAGTCTCAGAGATCAGAGTGCAGAGAGTAAAAATCACAGAGATCAGAGTGCAGAGAGTAAAAATCACAGAGAACAGAGTGCAGTCTGTAAAAATCACCGAGAACAGAGTGCAGAGAGTAACCATCACAGAGAACAGTGTGCGGAGAGTAAAAATCACACAAAGCTGAGGACAGAGTGTAAAGATCACAGAGAGCAGAGGGCAGAGGGTAAAGCTCACAGAGATCAGAGTCCGAAGAACAAGCATCACAGTGAACAGAGTGCAGACAGTAAGAAACACAGAGAGCATAGTGCAGACATGAAAAATCACAGAGAACAGAGTGCAGAGAGTAAAAATCACAGATAGCAGAGTGCAGTGAATAAAAATCACAGACCGCAGAGTGCAGAGAGCGAAAATCACAGAAATTAGAGTGCAGATAGTAAAAATCACAGAGAACAGACTGGGGAGAGTAAAAATCACAGAAAACAGTGTGCACAGAGTAAATATCACAGAGATCAGAGAGCAGAGAGTAAAAACCAAAGAGAGCAGAACTGGCAGAGTAAAAATCACAGAAAGCAGAGTGCGGAGCGTAAAAATCACAGAGAGAAGTGTGCAGGGAGTAAAAATCACAGACAGCGGAGTGAAGAGAGTTAAAATCACAGAGATCAGAGTGCGGAAAGTCAAAATCACAGAGAACGGATTGACAGAGAATAAAAATCCCAGAGATCAGAGTGCAGAGAGTAAGAATCTCTGAGAGCTGAGTGCAGAGAGTAAGCATCACAGAGAACAGAGTGCAGAGAGTAAAAATCACACAGACCTGAGGGCAGAGAGTAAAGATCACAGAGAGCAGAGTGCAGAGAGTAAAACTCCAAGAGATCATAGTGCGGAGACCAAACATCACAGAGAGCAGAGTGCAGAGAGTAAACATCAAACAGACCTGAGGGCAGAGAGTAAAGATCACAGAGAGCAGAGGGCAGAGAGTAAATCTCTCAGAGATCATAGTGTGGAGACCAAACATCACAGAGAACAGAGTGCGGAGAGCAAAAATCACAGAGAACAGAGTGAACAGAGTAATAAACACAAAGAACATAGTGCAGAGAATAAAAATCAAAGAGAACCGAGTGCAGAGAGTAGAAATCACAGAGAGCAGAGTACAGAGAGTAAAAATCACAGAGACCAGAGTGCGGAGAGTAAAAATCACAGAGATCTGTGTGCAGAGAGTAAAAGTCTCAGATATCAGAGTGCAGAGAGTAAAAATCACAGAGATCAGAGTGCAGAGAGTAACCATCACAGAGAACAGTGTGCGGAGTGTAAAAATCACACAGAGCTGAGGGCAGAGTGTAAAAATCACAGAAAGCAGAGGGCAGAGGGTAAAACTCACAGAGATCAGAGTCCGGAGAGCAAACATCACAGACAACAGAGTGCAGAGTGTAAAAATCACAGAGAGCATAGTGCAGAGAGCGAAAATCACAGAAATTAGAGTGCAGAGAGTAAAAATCACAGAGAACAGACTGGGGAGAGTAAAAAGCACAGAAAACAGTGTACACAGAGTAAATATCACAGAGATCAGAGAGCAGAGAGTAAAAACCACAGAGAGCAGAATTGGCAGTGTAAAAATCACAGAAAGCAGAGTGCGGAGTGTAAAAATCACAGAGAACATAGTGCAGTGATTAAAAATCACAGAGAGCAGGGTGCGGAGAGTAAAAATGACAGAGAACAGAGAGCAGACTGTAAAAATCACAGAGAAAACAGCGAGGAGAGAAAAAAAATCACAGAGTACCGAGTGCAGAGAGTAAAAATCACAGACAGCTGAGTGCAGAGAGTAAAAATCACAGAGAGCAGAGTGCGGAGATGAAAAATCAGAGAGAGCGGAGTGCGGAGAATAAAAATCACAGAGAACAGAGTGCAGAGAGTAGAAAGCACAGAGAGCAGAGTGCAGAGAGTAAAAATCACAGAGAACAGAGTGCGGAGAGTAAAACTAACAGAGATCAGAGTGCAGAGAGTAAAAATGACAGGGAACAGAGTGCAGACTGTAAAAATCAAAGAGAACAGAGTGCGTAGAGTAAAAATCACAGAGAGCACAGTGCGGAGAGTAAAAATCACAGAGAACACAGTGCAGAGAGAAAAAATCACAGAGCGCAGAGTGCAGAGAGTAAAAATGACAGAAAACAGAGTGCAGAGTGTAAAAATGTCAGAGAATAGAATGCGGAGAGTAAAAATCACAGACAGCAGTGTGCGGTGAGTAAAGATCACAGAGAGCAGAGTACAGAGAGTAAAGTTCACAGAGTCCCGAGTGTAGAGAGTAAAAATCACAGAGAGCAGAGTGAGGAGATTAAAAATTAGAGAGAGCACAGTGCGGAGAGTAAAAATCACAGAGAACAGAGTGCAGTCTGTAAAAATCACCGAGAACAGAGTGCAGAGAGTAAAATTCACAGAGAACAGAGTGCAGAGAGTAAAAATCCCAGAGCGCAGAATGCAGAGAATGAAAATCACAGAAATTAGAGAGCAGAGAGTAAAAATCACAGAGAACAGACTGGGGAGAGTAAAAATCACAGACAACAGTGGACACAGAGTAAATATTACAGAGATCAGAGAGCAGAGAGAGAAAGTCACAGAGAACAGAGTGCATAGAGTAAAAATCACAGAGAACAGAGTGCGGTGAGTAAAAACCACAGAGAGCAGAATTGGCAGAGTAAAAATCACAGGAAGCAGAGTGTGGAGTGTAAAAATCACAGGGAGAAGTGTGCAGGGAATAAAAATCACAGACATCAGGGTGAAGAGAGTAAGAATCTCTGAGAGCTGAGTGCTGAGAGTAAGCATCACAGAGAACAGAGTGCAGAGAGTACAAATCACACAGACCTGAGGGCAGAGAGTAAAAATCACAGAGAGCAGAGGGCAGAGAGTAGGACTCTCAGAGATCATAGTGCGGAGAGCAAACATAACAGAGAACAGAGTGCGGAGATGAAAAATCAGAGAGAGCAGAGTGCGGAGAATAAAAATAACAATGATCAGAGTGCAGAGAGTAAAAATGACAGGGAACAGAGTGCAGACTGTAAAAATCAAAAAGAACAGAGTGTGGAGAGTAAAAATCGCAGAGAGCAGAGTACAGAGAGTAAAAATCACAGAGTGCCGTGTGCAGAGAGTAAAAATCACAGACAGCTGAGTGCAGAGAGTAAAAATCACAGAGAGCAGAGTGCGGAGATTAAAAATCAGAGAGAGCAGAGTGCGGAGATTAAAAATCAAAGAGAGCTCAGGGCAGAGAGTAAAAATAACAGAGAACAGACCAGGGAGAGTAAATATCACAGAGATCAGAGTTCAGAGAGTAAATATCACAGAGAGCAGAGTACAGAGAGTGAAATTCACAGAGTCCCGAGTGTAGAGAGTAAAAATCACAGAGAGCAGAGTGAGGAGATTAAAAATCAGAGAGTGCAGAGTGCGGAGAATAAAACTCACAGAGAGCAGAGTCCAGAGAGTAAAAATCACAGAGAGCAGAGTGAGGAGATTAAAAATCAGAGAGAGCAGAGTGCGGAGAATAAGAATCACCGAGAGCAGAGTGCTGAGAGTAAAAATCTCAGAGGACAGAGTGCGGAGAGTAAAAATCACTAAGAATGTAGTGCTGATAATAAAACTCACAGAGAGCAGAGGGCAGAGAATAAAAATCACAGAGATCAGAGTGCGGAGAGTATAAATTACAGAGATCAGAGTGCAGATCGTAACAATCACAGAGATCAGAGTGCAGAGAGTAAAAATCACAGAGATCTGTGTGCAGAGAGTAAAAAAATCACAGAGAGCGGAGTGCAGAGTACAAAAGTCACAGAGATCAGTGTGCAGAGAGTAAAAGTCACAGAGAACAGAGTGCAGAGAGTAACTATCACAGAGATCAGAGTGCAGAGAGTAAAAATCACAGAGAACAGAGTGCAGAGAGTAAAAATCACACAGACCTGAGGGCAGAGAGTATAAATCACAGAGAACAGAGGGCAGAGAGTAAAACTCTCAGAGATCATAGTACGGAGACCAAACATCACAGAGAACAGAGTGCAGAGAGTAAAAATCACAGAGAGCATAGTGCAGTGATTAAAAATCACAGAGAGCAGGGTGCGGAGAGTAAAAATGACAGACAGCTTAGTACAGCGAGTAAAAATCACGGAGAGCAGAGTGCGGAGATTAAAAATCTAAGAGAGCTGAGGGCAGAGAGTAAAAATAACTGAGAACAGACTAGGGAGAGTAAATATCAGAGAAATCAGAGTGCAGAGAGTAAATATCTCAGAGAGCAGAGTGCAGAGAGTAAAAGCCACAGACAGCTGAGTGCAGAGAGTAAAAATCACAGAGAGCAGAGTGCGGAGATTAAAAATCAGGGAGAGCAGAGTGCGGAGAATAAAAATCACAGAGAACAGAGTGCAGAGAGTAGAAATCACAGAGAGCAGAGTGCAGAGAGTAAAAATCTCAGACGGCAGAGTGAAGAGAGTGAATATCACAGACAGCAGAGCACAGAGATTAAAAATCACAGAGTGCCGAGTGCTGAGAGTAAATATCACAGAAAGCTGAGTGCAGAGAGTAAGAAGCACAGAGAGCAGAGTGAGGAGATTAAAAATCAGAGAGAGCAGAGTGCGGAGAGTAACTATCACACAGACCTGAGGGCAGAGAGTATAAATCACAGAGAACAGAGGGCAGAGAGTAAAACTCTCAGAGATCATAGTACGGAGACCAAACATCACAGAGAACAGAGTGCAGAGAGTAAAAATCACAGAGAGCATAGTGCAGTGATTAAAAATCACAGAGAGCAGGGTGCGGAGAGTAAAAATGACAGACAGCTTAGTACAGCGAGTAAAAATCACGGAGAGCAGAGTGCGGAGATTAAAAATCAGAGAGAGCTGAGGGCAGAGAGTAAAAATAACTGAGAACAGACTAGGGAGAGTAAATATCAGAGAAATCAGAGTGCAGAGAGTAAATATCTCAGAGAGCAGAGTGCAGAGAGTAAAAGCCACAGACAGCTGAGTGCAGAGAGTAAAAATCACAGAGAGCAGAGTGCGGAGATTAAAAATCAGGGAGAGCAGAGTGCGGAGAATAAAAATCACAGAGAACAGAGTGCAGAGAGTAGAAATCACAGAGAGCAGAGTGCAGAGAGTAAAAATCTCAGAGGGCAGAGTGAAGAGAGTGAATATCACAGACAGCAGAGCACAGAGATTAAAAATCACAGAGTGCCGAGTGCTGAGAGTAAATATCACAGAAAGCTGAGTGCAGAGAGTAAGAAGCACAGAGAGCAGAGTGAGGAGATTAAAAATCAGAGAGAGCAGAGTGCGGAGAATAAAAATCACAGAGAACAGAGTCCAGAGAGTAGGAATCACAGAGAGCAGAGTGCAGAGAGTAAAAATCTCAGAGGGCAGAGTGCGGAGAGTAAAAATCTCAAAGAATGGAGTGCTGATAATAAAACTCACAGAGAGCAGAGAGCAGAGAATAAAAATCACAGAGATCGGAGTGCGGAGAGTAAAAATTACAGAGATCAGAGTGCAGAGAGTAAAAATCACAGAGAGCAGAGTGCAGAGAGTAATAATTAGAGAGAGCACAGTGCGGAGAGTAAAAATCACAGAGAACACAGTGCAGAGAGAAAAAATCACAAAGCGCAGAATGCAGAGAGTGAAAATCACAGAAATTAGAGTGCAGAGTGTAAAAATCACAGAGCGCAGAGTGCAGAGAGTAAAATGACAGAAAACAGAGTGCAGAGTGTAAAAATCTCAGAGAATAGAGTGCGGAGAGTAAAATGACAGAAAACAGAGTGCAGAGTGTAAAAATCTCAGAGAATAGAGTGCGGAGAGTAAAAATCACAGACAGCAGAGTGCGGTGAGTAAAGATCACAGAGAGCAGAGTACAGAGAGTAAAATTCACAGAGTCCCGAGTGTAGAGAATAAAAATCACAGAGAGCAGAGTGAGGAGATTAAAAATTAGAGAGAGCACAGTGCGGAGAGTAAAAATCACAGAGAACAGAGTGCAGAGAGTAAAAATCACAGAGCGCAGAATGCAGTGAGTGAAAATCACAGAAATTACAGTGCAGAGAGTAAAAATCACAGAAAACAGTGTACACAGAGTAAATATCACAGAGATCAGAGAGCAGAGAGTAAAAATCACAGAGAACAGAGTGCGGAGAGCAAAAATCACAGAGAACAGAGTGCGGAGAGCAAAAATCACAGAGAACAGAGTGCACAGAGTAATAATGACAGAGAACATAGTGCAGAGAGTAAAAACCACAGAGAACAGAACTGGCAGAGTAAATATCACAGATAGCGGAGTGCGGAGTGTAAAAATCACAGAGAAAAGTGTGCAGGGAATAAAAATCACAGACAGCAGAGTGAAGAGAATAAAAATCACACGGATCAGAGTGCGGAAAGTCAAAATCACAGAGAACGGATTGCAGAGAATAAAAATCCCAGAGATCAGAGTGCAGAAAGTAAAAATCACACAGACCTGAGGGCAGAGAGTAAAAATCACAGAGAGCAGAGTGCGGAGATGAAAAATCAGAGAGAGCAGAATGCGGAACATAAAAATAACAGAGATCAGAGTGCAGAGAGTAAAAATTACAGGGAACAGGGTGCAGACTGTAAAAATCAAAGAGAACAGAGTGCGGAGAGTAAAAATCGCAGAGAGCATAGTGCAGTGATTAAAAATCACAGAGAGCAGGGTGCGGAGAGTAAAAATGACAGAGAACAGAAAGCAGACTGTAAAAATCACAGAGAACACAGTGCGGAGAGAAAAAAATCACAGAGTACCGAGTGCAGAGAGTAAAAATCACAGACAGCTGAATGCAGCGAGTAACAATCACAGAGAGCAGAGTGCGGAGATGAAAAATCAGAGAGAGCAGAGTGCGGAGAATAAAAATAACTGAGATCAGAGTGCAGAGAGTAAAAATGACAGGGAACAGAGTGCAGACTGTAAGAATCAGGGAGAACAGAGCACAGAGAGTAAAAATGACAGAGTGCCGAGTGCAGAGAGTAAAAATCACAGACTGCTGAGTGCAGAGAGTAAAAATCACAGAGAGAAGAGTGAGGAGATTAAACATTAGAGAGAGCACAGTGCGAAGAGTAAAAAATCACAGAGATCTGAGTGCAGAGAGTAAAAATCACAGAGATCAGAGTGCGGAGAGTAAAAGTTACAAAGATCAGAGTGCAGAAAGTAAATATCACAGAGAGCAGAGTGAAGAGAGTGAAAATCACAGAAAGCAGAGTACAGAGAGTAAAAATCACAGAGTGTAGAGTGCAGAGAGTAAAAATCACAGACAGCTGAGTGCAGAGATTAAAAATCAGAGAGAGCAGAGTGCGGAGAATAAAAATCACAGAGAACAGAGTGCAGAGAGTAGAAATCACAGAGAGCAGAGTGCAGAGAGTAAAAATCTCAGAGGGCAGAGTGCGGAGAGTGAAAATCACAGAGATCAGAGTGCAGAGAGGAAAAGTCTCAGAGATCAGAGTGCAGAGAGTAAAAATCACAGAGATCAGAGTGCAAAGATTAAAAATCAGAGAGAGCAGAGTGCGGAGAATAAAAATCACAGAGAACAGAGTGCAGAGAGTAGAAATCACAGAGAGCAGAGTGCAGAGAGTAAAAATCTCAGAGGGCAGAGTGCGGAGAGTGAAAATCACAGAGATCAGAGTGCAGAGAGGAAAAGTCTCAGAGATCAGAGAGCAGAGAGTAAAAATCACAGAGATCAGAGTGCAGAAAGTAAAAATCACAGAGAACAGAGTGCAGACTGTAAAAATCACCGAGAACAGAGTGCAGAGCGTAACCATCACAGAGAACAGTGTGCGGAGAGTAAAAATCACACAGAGCAGAGTGAAGAGAGTAAAATGCACAGAGAGCAGAGTACAGAGAGTAAAAATGACAGAGTGCCGAGTGCAGAGAGTAAAAATCACAGAGAGCATAGTGCAGAGATTAAAAATCACAGAGAGCAGGGTGCAGAGAGTAAAAATCACGGAGAGCAGAGTGCGGAGATTAAAAATCAGAGAGAGCAGAGAGCGGAGAATAAAAATCACAATGAACGGAGTGCAGAGAGTAGAAATCACAGAGAGCAGAGTACAGAGAGTAAAAATCACAGAGACCAGAGTGCGGAGAGTAAAAATCACAGAGATCAGTGTGCAGAGAGTAAAAACACAGAGAGCAGAATTGGCAGAGTAATAATCACAGATAGCGGAGTGCGGAGTGTAAAAATCACAGAGAGAAGTTTGCAGGGAACAAAAATCACAGACAGCAGAGTGAAGAGAATAAAAATCACAGGGATCAGAGTGCAGAAAGTCAAAATCACAGAGAACGGATTGCAGAGAATAAAAATCCCAGAGATCAGAGTGCAGAGAGTAAGAATCTCTGAGAGCTGAGTGCAGAGAGTAAGCATCACAGAGAACAGAGTGCAGAGAGTAAAAATCACACAGACCTGAGGGCAGAGACTAAAGATCGCAGAGAGCAGAGGGCAGAGAGTAAGACTCTCGGAGATCATAGTGCGGAGAGCAAGCATCACAGAGAACAGAGTGCGGAGATTAAAGATCAGAGAGAACAGAGTGCGGAGCATAAAAATAACACAGATCAGAGTGCAGAGAGTAAAAATGACAGGGAACAGAGTGCAGACTGTAAAAATCAAAGAGAGCAGAGTGCGGAGAGTAAAAATCGCAGAGAGCATAGTGCAGTGATTAAAAATCACAGAGAGCAGGGTGCGGAGAGTAAAAATGGCAGAGAACAGAGAGCAGACAGTGAAAATCACAGAGACCACAGTGCCGAGAGAAAAAAAAATCACAGAGTACCAAGTGCAGAGAATAAAAATCACAGACAGCTGAGTGCAGAGAGTAACAATCACAGAGACCAGAGTGCGGAGATGAAAAATCAGAGAGAGCAGATTGCGGAGAATAAAAATAACAGAGATCAGAGTGCAGAGAGTAAAAATGACAGGGAACAGAGTGCAGACTGTAAAAATCAAAGAGAACAGAGTGCGGAGAGTAAAAATCGCAGAGAGCAGAGTACAGAGAGTAAAAATCATAGAATGTCGATGCAGAGAGT
This sequence comes from Mobula birostris, assembly GCF_030028105.1. Taxonomy (NCBI): domain Eukaryota; kingdom Metazoa; phylum Chordata; class Chondrichthyes; order Myliobatiformes; family Myliobatidae; genus Mobula; species Mobula birostris. The sequence goes on from NW_027274121.1 coordinate 51,500, forward strand.
AAAAATCAGAGACAGCTGAGTGCAGAGAGTAAAAATCACAGAGAGCAGAGTGAGGAGATTAAAAATCAGAGAGAGCAGAGGGCAGAGAGTAAAAATAACAGAGAACAGACTAGGGAGAGTAAATATCACAGAGATCAGAGTTCAGAGAGTAAACATCACAGAGAACAGAGTGCAGAGAGTAAAAATCACACAGACCTGAGGGCAGAGAGAGAAAATCACAGACAGCTGAGTGCAGAGGGTAATAATCAGAGAAAGCAGAGTGCGGAGATTAAAAATTAGTGAGAGCAGAGTGCGGAGATTAAAAATCAGAGAGAGCAGAGAGCGAAGAATAAAAATCACAGAGAACGGAGTGCAGAGAGTATAAATCACAGAGAGCAGAGTACAGAGAGTAAAAATCACAGAGACCAGAGTGCGGAGAGTAAAAATCACAGAGATCTGTGTGCAGAGAGTAAAAGTCTCAGAGATCAAAGTGCAGAGAGTAAAAATCACAGCGATCAGAGTGCAGAGAGTAAAAATCACAGAGAACAGAGTGCAGTCTGTAAAAATCACCGAGAACAGAGTGCAGAGAGTAACCATCACAGAGAACAGTGTGCGGAGAGTAAAAATCACACAGAGCTGAGGGCTGAGTGTAAAAATTACAGAGAGAAGAGGGCAGAGGGTAAAACTCACAGAGATCAGAGTCCGGAGAGCAAACATCAGAGAGAACAGAGTGCAGAGAATAAAAAAATCACAGAGAACAGAGTGCGGAGAGTAAAAACCACAGAGAGCAGAATTGGCAGAGTAAAAATCACAGATAGCGGAGTGCGGAGTGTAAAAATCACAGAGCGAAGTGTGCAGGGAATAAAATTCACAGACAGCAGAGTGAAGAGAATAAAAATCACAGGGATTAGAGTGCGGAGAGTCAAAATCACAGAGAACGGATTGCAGAGAATAAAAATGCCAGAGATCAGAGTGCAGAGAGTAAGAATCTCTGAGAGCTGAGTGCAGAGAGTAAGCATCACAGAGAACAGAGTGCAGAGAGTAAAAATCACACAGACCTGAGGGCAGAGAGTAAAAATCACTGAGAACAGAGTGCGGAGATGAAAAATCAGAGAGAGCAGAGTGCGGAAAATAAAAATAACAGAGATCAGAGTGCAGAGAGTAAAAATGACAGGGAACAGAGTGCAGACTGTAAAAATCAAAGAGAACAGATTGCGGAGAGTAAAAATCGCAGAGAGCATATTGCAGTGATTAAAAATCACAGAGAGCAGGGTGCAGAGAGTAAAAATGACAGAGAACAGAGAGCAGAATGTAAAAATCACAGAGAACACAGTGCAGAGAGAAAAAATCACAGAGAGCAGAGTGTGGTGATTAAAATTCAGAGAGAGCAGAGTGCGGAGAATAAAAATCACAGAGAACAGAGTGCACAGATTAGAAATCACAGAGAGCAGAGTGCAGAGAGTAAAAATCACAGAGATCAGAGTGCGGAGAGTAAAAGTTACAGAGATCAGAGTGCAGAAAGTAAATATCATAGAGAGCAGAGTGAAGAGAGTAAAAATCACAGAAAGCAGAGTACAGAGAGTAAAAATCACAGAGTGCCGAGTGCAGAGAGTAAAAATCACAGAGAGCTGAGTGCAGAGATTAAAAATCAGAGAGAGCAGAGTGCGGAGAGTAAAAATCACAGAGAACGGAGTGCAGAGAGTAGAAATCACAGTGAGCAGAGTGCAGAGAGTAAAAACCTCAGAGGGCAGAGTGCGGAGAGTGAAAATCACAGAGATCAGAGTGCAGAGAGGAAAAATCTCAGAGATCAGAGTGCAGAGAGTAAAAATCACAGACAGCTGAGTGCAGAGAGTAAAAATCACAGAGATCAGTGTGCGGAGATGAAAAATCAGAGAGAGCAGAGTGCGGAGAATAAAAATCACAGAGAACAGAGTGCAGAGAGTAAAAATGACAGGGAACAGAGTGCAGACTGTAAAAATCAAAGAGAACAGAGTGCGGAGAGTAAAAATCACAGAGAGCAGAGTACAGAGAGTAGAAATCACAGAGAGCAGAGTGCAGAGAGTAAAACTCTCAGAGGGCAGAGTGAAGAGAGTGAATATCACAGAGAACAGGTTGCGGAGAGTAAAAATCACAGAGAGCAGAGTACAGCGAGTAAAAATCACGGAGAGCAGAGTGCGGAGATTAAAAATCAGAGAGAGCTGAGGGCAGAGAGTAAAAATAAGAGAGAACAGAGTAGGGAGAGTAAATATCACAGAAATAAGAGTGCAGAGAGTAAATATCACAGAGAGCAGAGTGCAGAGAGCAAAAGCCACAGAGATCAGTGTGCAGAGAGTAAAAATCACAGAGACAGAATGCACAGTGTGAAAATCACAGAAATCAGAGTGCAGAGAGTAAAAATCACAGAGAGCAGAGTACAGAGAGTAAACATTAGAGAGAGCACAGTGCGGAGAGTAAATATCAGAGAGACCAGAATGAAGAGAGTGAAAATCACAGGGTGCCGAGTGCTGAGAGTAAAAATCACAGAGAGCTGAGTGCAGAGAGTAAGAAGCACAGAGAGCAGAGTGAGGAGATTAAAAATCAGAGAGAGCAGAGTGCGGAGAGTAAAAATCACAGAGAACAGAGTCCAGAGAGTAGGAATTACAGAGAGCAGAGTGCAGAGAGTAAAAATCTCAGAGGGCAGAGTGCGGAGAGTAAAAATCTCTAAGAATGGAGTGCTGATAATATAACTCACAGAGAGCAGAGGCCAGAGAATAAAAATCACAGAGATCGGAGTGCGGAGAGTAAAAATTACAGAGATCAGAGTGCAGAGAATAAAAATCACAGAGAGCAGAGTGCAGAGAGTAAAAATTAGAGAGAGCACAGGGCGGGGAGTAAAAATCACAGAGAACACAGTGCAGAGAGAAAAAAATCACAGAGCGCAGAGTGCAGAGAGTGAAAATCACAGAAATTAGAGTGCAGAGTGTAAAAATCACAGAGCGCAGAGTGCAGAGAGTAAAAATGACAGAAAACAGAGTGCAGAGTGTAAAAATCTCAGAGAATAGAGTGCGGAGAGTAAAAATCACAGACAGCAGAGTGTGGTGAGTAAAGATCACAGAGAGCAGAGTACAGAGAGTAAAATTCACAGAGTCCCGCGTGTAGAGAGTAAAAATTACAGAGAGCAGAGTGAGGAGATTAAAAATTAGAGAGAGCACAGTGCGGAGAGTAAAAATCACAGAGAACAGAGTGCAGAGAGTAAAAATTAGAGAGAGCACAGTACGGAGAGTAAAAATCACAGAGAACAGAGTGCAGAGAGTAAAAATCCCAGAGCGCAGAGTGCAGAGAGTGAAAATCACAGAAATTAGAGTGCAGAGAGTAAAAATCACAGAGAACAGACTGGGGAGAGTAAAAATCACAGAAAACAGTGTACACAGAGTAAATATCACAGAGATCAGAGAGCAGAGAGTAAAAATCACAGAGAACAGAGTGCGGAGAGCAAAAATCACTGAGAACAGAGTGCACAGAGTAATGATCACAGAGAACATAGTGCAGAGAGTAAAAATCACAGAGAACAGAGTGCAGAGAGTAAAAATCACAGAGAACAGAGTGCGGAGAGTAAAAACCGCAGAGAGCAGAATTGGCAGAGTAAAAATCACAGAAAGCAGAGTGTGGAGTGTAAAAATCACAGAGAGAAGTGTGCAGGGTGTAAAAATCACAGACAGCAGAGTGAAAAGAGTAAAAATCACAGAGATCAGAGTGCGGAAAGTCAAACTCACAGAGAACGGATTGCAGAGAATAAAAATCCCAGAGATCAGAGTGCAGAGAGTAAGAATCTCTGAGAGCTGACTGCAGAGAGTAAGCATCACAGAGAACAGAGTGCAGAGAGTAAAAATCACACAGACCTGAGGGCAGAGAGTAAAGATCACAGAGAGCAGAGGGCAGAGAGTAAGACTCTCAGAGATCATTTTGCGGAGAGCAAACATCACAGAGAACAGAGTGCAGAGAGTAAAAATCACAGACAGCTGAGTGCAGAGAGTAAAAATCACAGAGAGCAGAGTGCGGAGATGAAAAATCAGAGAGAGCAGAGTGCGGAGAATAAAAATAACAGAGATCAGAGTGAAGAGAGTAAAAAAGACAGGGAACAGAGTGCAGACTGTAAAAATCAAAGAGAACAGAGTGCGGAGAGTAAAAATCGCAGAGAGCATAGTGCAGTGATTAAAAATCACAGAGAGCAGGGTGCGGAGAGTAAAAATGACAGAGAACAGAGAGCAGACTGTAAAAATCACAGACAACACAGTGCGGAGAGAAAAAAATCACAGAGTACCGAGTGCAGAGAGTAAAAATCACAGACAGCTGAGTGCAGAGAGTAACCATCACAGAGAGCAGAGTGCGGAGATGAAAAATCAGAGAGAGCAGAGTGCGGAGAATAAAAATAACAGACATCAGAGTGCAGAGAGTAAAAATGACAGGGAACAGAGTGCAGACTGTAAAAATCAAAGAGAACAGAGTGCGGAGAGTAAAAATCACAGACAGCTGAGTGCAGAGAGTAAAAATCACAGAGAGCAGAGTGCGGAGATTAAAAATCAGCGAGAGCAGAGTGCGGAGAATAAAAATCACAGAGGACAGAGTGCACAGAGTAGAAATCACAGAGAGCAGAGTGCAGAAAGTAAAAAGCTCAGAGGGCAGAGTGAAGAGAGTGAATATCACAGAGAGCAGAGTACAGAGAGTAAAAATCACAGAGTGCCGAGTGCAGAGAGTAAAAATCACAGACTGCTGAGTGCAGAGTGTAAAAATCACAGACAGCAGAGTGCGGAGATTTAAAATCAGAGAGAGCAGAGTGCGGAGAATAGAAATCACAGAGAACAGAGTGCGGACAGTAGAAATCACAGAGAGCAGAGTGTAGAGAGTAAAAATATCAGAGAGCACAGTGCAGAGATTAAAAATCACAGCGAATAGAGTGCGGAGAGTAAAAATCACAGAGATCTGAGTGCAGAGAGTAAAAATCCCAGAGCGCAGAGTGCAGAGAGTGAAAATCACAGAAATTAGAGTGCGGAGAATAAAAATCACAGAGAACAGAGTGCAGAGAGTAGAAATCACTGAGAGCAGAGTGCAGAGAGTAAAAATCTCAGATATCAGAGTGCAGAGAGTAAAAATCACAGAGAGCAGAGTGTGGTGATTAAAATTCAGAGAGAGCAGAGTGCGGAGAATAAAAATCACAGAGAACAGAGTGCACAGAGTAGAAATCACAGAGAGCAGAGTGCAGAGAGTAAAAATCACAGAGATCAGAGTGCGGAGAGTAAAAGTTACAGAGATCAGAGTGCAGAAAGTAAATATCATAGAGAGCAGAGTGAAGAGAGTAAAAATCACAGAAAGCAGAGTACAGAGAGTAAAAATCACAGAGTGCCGAGTGCAGAGAGTAAAAATCACAGAGAGCTGAGTGCAGAGATTAAAAATCAGAGAGAGCAGAGTGCGGAGAGTAAAAATCACAGAGAACGGAGTGCAGAGAGTAGAAATCACAGTGAGCAGAGTGCAGAGAGTGCAAATCTCAGAGGGCAGAGTGCGGAGAGTGAAAATCACAGAGATCAGAGTGCAGAGAGGAAAAATCTCAGAGATCAGAGTGCAGAGAGTAAAAATCACAGACAGCTGAGTGCAGAGAGTAAAATCACAGAGATCAGAGTGCGGAGATGAAAAATCAGAGAGAGCAGAGTGCGGAGAATAAAAATCACAGAGAACAGAGTGCAGAGAGTAAAAATGACAGGGAACAGAGTGCAGACTGTAAAAATCAAAGAGAACAGAGTGCGGAGAGTAAAAATCACAGAAAGCAGAGTACAGAGAGTAAAAATCACAGAGTGCCGAGTGCAGAGAGTAAAAATCACAGAGAGCTGAGTGCAGAGATTAAAAATCAGAGAGATCAGAGTGCAGAGAGTAAAAATGACAGGGAACAGAGTGCAGACTGTAAAAATCGCTGAGAGCAGAGTACAGAGAGTAAAAATCATAGAGTGTCGAGTGCAGAGAGTAAAAATCACAGACAGCTGAGTGCAGAGAGTAAAAATCACAGAGAGCAGAGTGAGGAGATTAAAAATCAGAGAGAGCAGAGTGCGGAGAATAAGAATCACAGAGAGCAGAGTGCTGAGAGTAAAAATCTCAGAGGACAGAGTGCGGAGAGTAAAAATCACTAAGAATGTAGTGCTGATAATAAAACTCACAGAGAGCAGAGGGCAGAGAATAAAAATCACAGAGATCAGAGTGCGGAGAGTATAAATTACAGAGATCAGAGTGCAGATCGTAACAATCACAGAGATCAGAGTGCAGAGAGTAAAAATCACAGAGATCTGTGTGCAGAGAGTAAAAAAATCACAGAGAGCGGAGTGCAGAGTACAAAAGTCACAGAGATCAGTGTGCAGAGAGTAAAAGTCACAGAGAACAGAGTGCAGAGAGTAACTATCACAGAGATCAGAGTGCAGAGAGTAAAAATCACAGAGAACAGAGTGCAGAGAGTAAAAATCACACAGACCTGAGGGCAGAGAGTATAAATCACAGAGAACAGAGGGCAGAGAGTAAAACTCTCAGAGATCATAGTACGGAGACCAAACATCACAGAGAACAGAGTGCAGAGAGTAAAAATCACAGAGAGCATAGTGCAGTGATTAAAAATCACGGAGAGCAGAGTGCGGAGATTAAAAATCTAAGAGAGCTGAGGGCAGAGAGTAAAAATAACTGAGAACAGACTAGGGAGAGTAAATATCAGAGAAATCAGAGTGCAGAGAGTAAATATCTCAGAGAGCAGAGTGCAGAGAGTAAAAGCCACAGACAGCTGAGGGCAGAGAGTAAAAATCACAGAGAGCAGAGTGCGGAGATTAAAAATCAGGGAGAGCAGAGTGCGGAGAATAAAAATCACAGAGAACAGAGTGCAGAGAGTAGAAATCACAGAGAGCAGAGTGCAGAGAGTAAAAATCTCAGAGGGCAGAGTGAAGAGAGTGAATATCACAGACAGCAGAGCACGGAGATTAAAAATCACAGAGTGCCGAGTGCTGAGAGTAAATATCACAGAAAGCTGAGTGCAGAGAGTAAGAAGCACAGAGAGCAGAGTGAGGAGATTAAAAATCAGAGAGAGCAGAGTGCGGAGAATAAAAATCACAGAGAACAGAGTGCGGAGAGTAAAAATCTCAAAGAATGGAGTGCTGATAATAAAACTCACAGAGAGCAGAGAGCAGAGAATAAAAATCACAGAGATCGGAGTGCGGAGAGTAAAAATTACAGAGATCAGAGTGCAGAGAGTAAAAATCACAGAGAGCAGAGTGCAGAGAGTAATAATTAGAGAGAGCACAGTGCGGAGAGTAAAAATCACAGAGAACACAGTGCAGAGAGAAAAAATCACAAAGCGCAGAATGCAGAGAGTGAAAATCACAGAAATTAGAGTGCAGAGTGTAAAAATCACAGAGCGCAGAGTGCAGAGAGTAAAATGACAGAAAACAGAGTGCAGAGTGTAAAAATCTCAGAGAATAGAGTGCGGAGAGTAAAAATCACAGACAGCAGAGTGCGGTGAGTAAAGATCACAGAGAGCAGAGTACAGAGAGTAAAATTCACAGAGTCCCGAGTGTAGAGAATAAAAATCACAGAGAGCAGAGTGAGGAGATTAAAAATTAGAGAGAGCACAGTGCGGAGAGTAAAAATCACAGAGAACAGAGTGCAGAGAGTAAAAATCACAGAGCGCAGAATGCAGTGAGTGAAAATCACAGAAATTACAGTGCAGAGAGTAAAAATCACAGAGAACAGACTGGGGAGAGTAAAAATCACAGAAAACAGTGTACACAGAGTAAATATCACAGAGATCAGAGAGCAGAGAGTAAAAATCACAGAGAACAGAGTGCAGAGAGCAAAAATCACAGAGAACAGAGTGCGGAGAGCAAAAATCACAGAGAACAGAGTGCACAGAGTAATAATGACAGAGAACATAGTGCAGAGAGTAAAAACCACAGAGAACAGAACTGGCAGAGTAAATATCACAGATAGCGGAGAGCGGAGTGTAAAAATCACAGAGAAAAGTGTGCAGGGAATAAAAATCACAGACAGCAGAGTGAAGAGAATAAAAATCACACGGATCAGAGTGCGGAAAGTCAAAATCACAGAGAACGGATTGCAGAGAATAAAAATCCCAGAGATCAGAGTGCAGAGAGCAAGAATCTCTGAGAGCTGAGTGCAGAGGGTAAGCATCACAGAGAACAGAGTGCAGAAAGTAAAAATCACACAGACCTGAGGGCAGAGAGTAAAAATCACAGAGAGCAGAGTGCGGAGATGAAAAATCAGAGAGAGCAGAATGCGGAACATAAAAATAACAGAGATCAGAGTGCAGAGAGTAAAAATTACAGGGAACAGGGTGCAGACTGTAAAAATCAAAGAGAACAGAGTGCGGTGAGTAAAAATCGCAGAGAGCATAGTGCAGTGATTAAAAATCACAGAGAGCAGGGTGCGGAGAGTAAAAATGACAGAGAACAGAAAGCAGACTGTAAAAATCACAGAGAACACAGTGCGGAGAGAAAAAAATCACAGAGTACCGAGTGCAGAGAGTAAAAATCACAGACAGCTGAGTGCAGCGAGTAACAATCACAGAGAGCAGAGTGCGGAGATGAAAAATCAGAGAGAGCAGAGTGCGGAGAATAAAAATAACTGAGATCAGAGTGCAGAGAGTAAAAATGACAGGGAACAGAGTGCAGACTGTAAGAATCAGGGAGAACAGAGCACAGAGAGTAAAAATGACAGAGTGCCGAGTGCAGAGAGTAAAAATCACAGACTGCTGAGTGCAGAGAGTAAAAATCACAGAGAGAAGAGTGAGGAGATTAAACATTAGAGAGAGCACAGTGCGAAGAGTAAAAAATCACAGAGATCTGAGTGCAGAGAGTAAAAATCACAGAGATCAGAGTGCGGAGAGTAAAAGTTACAAAGATCAGAGTGCAGAAAGTAAATATCACAGAGAGCAGAGTGAAGAGAGTGAAAATCACAGAAAGCAGAGTACAGAGAGTAAAAATCACAGAGTGTAGAGTGCAGAGAGTAAAAATCACAGACAGCTGAGTGCAGAGATTAAAAATCAGAGAGAGCAGAGTGCGGAGAATAAAAATCACAGAGAACAGAGTGCAGAGAGTAGAAATCACAGAGAGCAGAGTGCAGAGAGTAAAAATCTCAGAGGGCAGAGTGCGGAGAGTGAAAATCACAGAGATCAGAGTGCAGAGAGGAAAAGTCTCAGAGATCAGAGTGCAGAGAGTAAAAATCACAGAGATCAGAGTGCAAAGATTAAAAATCAGAGAGAGCAGAGTGCGGAGAATAAAAATCACAGAGAACAGAGTGCAGAGAGTAAAAATCACAGAGATCAGAGTGCAGAAAGTAAAAATCACAGAGAACAGAGTGCAGACTGTAAAAATCACCGAGAACAGAGTGCAGAGCGTAACCATCACAGAGAACAGTGTGCGGAGAGTAAAAATCACACAGAGCAGAGTGAAGAGAGTAAAATGCACAGAGAGCAGAGTACAGAGAGTAAAAATGACAGAGTGCCGAGTGCAGAGAGTAAAAATCACAGAGAGCATAGTGCAGAGATTAAAAATCACAGAGAGCAGGGTGCAGAGAGTAAAAATCACGGAGAGCAGAGTGCGGAGAATAAAAATCACAATGAACGGAGTGCAGAGAGTAGAAATCACAGAGAGCAGAGTACAGAGAGTAAAAATCACAGAGACCAGAGTGCGGAGAGTAAAAATCACAGAGATCAGTGTGCAGAGAGTAAAAACCACAGAGAGCATAGTGCAGTGATTAAAAGTCACGGAGAGCAGAGTGCGGAGATTAAAAATCTAAGAGAGCTGAGGGCAGAGAGTAAAAATAACTGAGAACAGACTAGGGAGAGTAAATATCAGAGAAATCAGAGTGCAGAGAGTAAATATCTCAGAGAGCAGAGTGCAGAGAGTAAAAGCCACAGACAGCTGAGGGCAGAGAGTAAAAATCACAGAGAGCAGAGTGCGGAGATTAAAAATCAGGGAGAGCAGAGTGCGGAGAATAAAAATCACAGAGAACAGAGTGCAGAGAGTAGAAATCACAGAGAGCAGAGTGCAGAGAGTAAAAATCTCAGAGGGCAGAGTGAAGAGAGTGAATATCACAGACAGCAGAGCACGGAGATTAAAAATCACAGAGTGCCGAGTGCTGAGAGTAAATATCACAGAAAGCTGAGTGCAGAGAGTAAGAAGCACAGAGAGCAGAGTGAGGAGATTAAAAATCAGAGAGAGCAGAGTGCGGAGAATAAAAATCACAGAGAACAGAGTCCAGAGAGTAGGAATCACAGAGAGCAGAGTGCAGAGAGTAAAAATCTCAGAGGGCAGAGTGCGGAGAGTAAAAATCTCAAAGAATGGAGTGCTGATAATAAAACTCACAGAGAGCAGAGAGCAGAGAATAAAAATCACAGAGATCGGAGTGCGGAGAGTAAAAATTACAGAGATCAGAGTGCAGAGAGTAAAAATCACAGAGAGCAGAGTGCAGAGAGTAATAATTAGAGAGAGCACAGTGCGGAGAGTAAAAATCACAGAGAACACAGTGCAGAGAGAAAAAATCACAAAGCGCAGAATGCAGAGAGTGAAAATCACAGAAATTAGAGTGCAGAGTGTAAAAATCACAGAGCGCAGAGTGCAGAGAGTAAAATGACAGAAAACAGAGTGCAGAGTGTAAAAATCTCAGAGAATAGAGTGCGGAGAGTAAAAATCACAGACAGCAGAGTGCGGTGAGTAAAGATCACAGAGAGCAGAGTACAGAGAGTAAAATTCACAGAGTCCCGAGTGTAGAGAATAAAAATCACAGAGAGCAGAGTGAGGAGATTAAAAATTAGAGAGAGCACAGTGCGGAGAGTAAAAATCACAGAGAACAGAGTGCAGAGAGTAAAAATCACAGAGCGCAGAATGCAGTGAGTGAAAATCACAGAAATTACAGTGCAGAGAGTAAAAATCACAGAGAACAGACTGGGGAGAGTAAAAATCACAGAAAACAGTGTACACAGAGTAAATATCACAGAGATCAGAGAGCAGAGAGTAAAAATCACAGAGAACAGAGTGCAGAGAGCAAAAATCACAGAGAACAGAGTGCGGAGAGCAAAAATCACAGAGAACAGAGTGCACAGAGTAATAATGACAGAGAACATAGTGCAGAGAGTAAAAACCACAGAGAACAGAACTGGCAGAGTAAATATCACAGATAGCGGAGAGCGGAGTGTAAAAATCACAGAGAAAAGTGTGCAGGGAATAAAAATCACAGACAGCAGAGTGAAGAGAATAAAAATCACACGGATCAGAGTGCGGAAAGTCAAAATCACAGAGAACGGATTGCAGAGAATAAAAATCCCAGAGATCAGAGTGCAGAGAGCAAGAATCTCTGAGAGCTGAGTGCAGAGGGTAAGCATCACAGAGAACAGAGTGCAGAAAGTAAAAATCACACAGACCTGAGGGCAGAGAGTAAAAATCACAGAGAGCAGAGTGCGGAGATGAAAAATCAGAGAGAGCAGAATGCGGAACATAAAAATAACAGAGATCAGAGTGCAGAGAGTAAAAATTACAGGGAACAGGGTGCAGACTGTAAAAATCAAAGAGAACAGAGTGCGGTGAGTAAAAATCGCAGAGAGCATAGTGCAGTGATTAAAAATCACAGAGAGCAGGGTGCGGAGAGTAAAAATGACAGAGAACAGAAAGCAGACTGTAAAAATCACAGAGAACACAGTGCGGAGAGAAAAAAATCACAGAGTACCGAGTGCAGAGAGTAAAAATCACAGACAGCTGAGTGCAGCGAGTAACAATCACAGAGAGCAGAGTGCGGAGATGAAAAATCAGAGAGAGCAGAGTGCGGAGAATAAAAATAACTGAGATCAGAGTGCAGAGAGTAAAAATGACAGGGAACAGAGTGCAGACTGTAAGAATCAGGGAGAACAGAGCACAGAGAGTAAAAATGACAGAGTGCCGAGTGCAGAGAGTAAAAATCACAGACTGCTGAGTGCAGAGAGTAAAAATCACAGAGAGAAGAGTGAGGAGATTAAACATTAGAGAGAGCACAGTGCGAAGAGTAAAAAATCACAGAGATCTGAGTGCAGAGAGTAAAAATCACAGAGATCAGAGTGCGGAGAGTAAAAGTTACAAAGATCAGAGTGCAGAAAGTAAATATCACAGAGAGCAGAGTGAAGAGAGTGAAAATCACAGAAAGCAGAGTACAGAGAGTAAAAATCACAGAGTGTAGAGTGCAGAGAGTAAAAATCACAGACAGCTGAGTGCAGAGATTAAAAATCAGAGAGAGCAGAGTGCGGAGAATAAAAATCACAGAGAACAGAGTGCAGAGAGTAGAAATCACAGAGAGCAGAGTGCAGAGAGTAAAAATCTCAGAGGGCAGAGTGCGGAGAGTGAAAATCACAGACATCAGAGTGCAGAGAGGAAAAGTCTCAGAGATCAGAGTGCAGAGAGTAAAAATCACAGAGATCAGAGTGCAAAGATTAAAAATCAGAGAGAGCAGAGTGCGGAGAATAAAAATCACAGAGAACAGAGTGCAGAGAGTAGAAATCACAGAGAGCAGAGTGCAGAGAGTAAAAATCTCAGAGGGCAGAGTGCGGAGAGTGAAAATCACAGAGATCAGAGTGCAGAGAGGAAAAGTCTCAGAGATCAGAGAGCAGAGAGTAAAAATCACAGAGATCAGAGTGCAGAAAGTAAAAATCACAGAGAACAGAGTGCAGACTGTAAAAATCACCGAGAACAGAGTGCAGAGCGTAACCATCACAGAGAACAGTGTGCGGAGAGTAAAAATCGCTGAGAGCAGAGTACAGAGAGTAAAAATCATAGAGTGTCGAGTGCAGAGAGTAAAAATCACAGACAGCTGAGTGCAGAGAGTAAAAATCACAGAGAGCAGAGTGCGGAGATTAAAAATCAGCGAGAGCAGAGTGCGGAGAATAAAAATCACAGAGGACAGAGTGCACAGAGTAGAAATCACAGAGAGCAGAGTGCAGAGAGTAAAAAGCTCAGAGGGCAGAGTGAAGAGAGTGAATATCACAGAGAGCAGAGTACAGAGAGTAAAAATCACAGAGTGCCGAGTGCAGAGAGTAAAAATCACAGACTGCTGAATGCAGAGTGTAAAAATCACAGACAGCAGAGTGCGGAGATTTAAAATCAGAGAGAGCAGAGTGCGGAGAATAAAAATCACAGAGAACAGAGTGCGGACAGTAGAAATCACAGAGAGCAGAGTGTAGAGAGTAAAAATATCAGAGAGCACAGTGCAGAGATTAAAAATCACAGAGAGCAGAGTGCGGAGAGTAAAAATCACAGAGATCTGAGTGCAGAGAGTAAAAATCACAGAGAGCAGAGTGCAGAGAGTAGAAATCACAGAGAGCAGAGTGCAGAGAGTAAAAATCTCAGATATCAGAGTGCAGAGAGTAAAAATCACAGAGAGCAGAGTGTGGTGATTAAAATTCAGAGAGAGCAGAGTGCGGAGAATAAAAATCACAGAGAACAGAGTGCACAGAGTAGAAATCACAGAGAGCAGAGTGCGGAGAGTAAAAGTTACAGAGATCAGAGTGCAGAAAGTAAATATCATAGAGAGCAGAGTGAAGAGAGTAAAAATCACAGAAAGCAGAGTACAGAGAGTAAAAATCACAGAGTGCCGAGTGCAGAGAGTAAAAATCACAGAGAGCTGAGTGCAGAGATTAAAAATCAGAGAGAGCAGAGTGCGGAGAGTAAAAATCACAGAGAACGGAGTGCAGAGAGTAGAAATCACAGTGAGCAGAGTGCAGAGAGTAAAACTCTCAGAGGGCAGAGTGAAGAGAGTGAATATCACAGAGAACAGGTTGCGGAGAGTAAAAATCACAGAGAGCAGAGTACAGCGAGTAAAAATCACGGAGAGCAGAGTGCGGAGATTAAAAATCAGAGAGAGCTGAGGGCAGAGAGTAAAAATAAGAGAGAACAGAGTAGGGAGAGTAAATATCACAGAAATAAGAGTGCAGAGAGTAAATATCACAGAGAGCAGAGTGCAGAGAGCAAAAGCCACAGAGATCAGTGTGCAGAGAGTAAAAATCACAGAGATCAGAGTGCGGAGAGTAAAAGTTACTGAGATCAGAGTGCAGAAAGTAAAAATCACAGAGTGCCGAGTGCAGAGAGTAAAAATCACAGAGAGCTGAGTGCAGAGATTATAAATCAGAGAGAGCAGAGTGCGGAGAATAAAAATCACAGAGAACAGAGTGCAGAGAGTAGAAATCACAGAGAGCAGAGTGCAGAGAGTAAAAATCTCAGATATCAGAGTGCAGAGAGTAAAAATCACAGAGAGCAGAGTGTGGTGATTAAAATTCAGAGAGAGCGGAGTGCGGAGAATAAAAATCACAGAGAACAGAGTGCACAGAGTAGAAATCACAGAGAGCAGAGTGCAGAGAGTAAAAATCACAGAGATCAGAGTGCGGAGAGTAAAAGTTACAGAGCTCAGAGTGCAGAAAGTAAATATCATAGAGAGCAGAGTGAAGAGAGTAAAAATCACAGAAAGCAGAGTACAGAGAGTAAAAATCACAGAGTGCCGAGTGCAGAGAGTAAAAATCACAGAGAGCTGAGTGCAGAGATTAAAAATCAGAGAGAGCAGAGTGCGGAGAGTAAAAATCACAGAGAACGGAGTGCAGAGGGTAGAAATCACAGTGAGCAGAGTGCAGAGAGTAAAAATCACAGAGAGCAGAGTGCAGAGAGTAAAAATCACAGAGAGCAGAGTGCAGAGAGTAAAACTCTCAGAGGGCAGAGTGAAGAGAGTGAATATCACAGAGAACAGGTTGCGGAGAGTAAAAATCACAGAGAGCAGAGTACAGCGAGTAAAAATCACGGAGAGCAGAGTGCGGAGATTAAAAATCAGACAGAGCTGAGGGCAGAGAGTAAAAATAACAGAGAACAGAGTAGGGAGAGTAAATATCACAGAAATAAGAGTGCAGAGAGTAAATATCACAGAGAGCAGAGTGCAGAGAGCAAAAGCCACAGAGATCAGTGTGCAGAGAGTAAAAATCACAGAGACAGAATGCACAGTGTGAAAATCACAGAAATCAGAGTGCAGAGAGTAAAAATCACAGAGAGCAGAGTACAGAGAGTAAACATTAGAGAGAGCACAGTGCGGAGAGTAAATATCACAGAGACCAGAATGAAGAGAGTGAAAATCACAGGGTGCCGAGTGCTGAGAGTAAAAATCACAGAGAGCTGAGTGCAGAGAGTAAGAAGCACAGAGAGCAGAGTGAGGAGATTAAAAATCAGAGAGAGCAGAGTGCGGAGAATAAAAATCACAGAGAACAGAGTCCAGAGAGTAGGAATCACAGAGAGCAGAGTGCAGAGAGTAAAAATCTCAGAGGGCAGAGTGCGGAGAGTAAAAATCTCTAAGAATGGAGTGCTGATAATATAACTCACAGAGAGCAGAGGCCAGAGAATAAAACTCACAGAGATCGGAGTGCGGAGAGTAAAAATTACAGAGATCAGAGTGCAGAGAATAAAAATCACAGAGAGCAGAGTGCAGAGAGTAAAAATTAGAGAGAGCACAGGGCGGGGAGTAAAAATCACAGAGAACACAGTGCAGAGAGAAAAAAATCACAGAGCGCAGAGTGCAGAGAGTGAAAATCACAGAAATTAGAGTGCAGAGTGTAAAAATCACAGAGCGCAGAGTGCAGAGAGTAAAAATGACAGAAAACAGAGTGCAGAGTGTAAAAATCTCAGAGAATAGAGTGCGGAGAGTAAAAATCACAGACAGCAGAGTGCGGTGAGTAAAGATCACAGAGAGCAGAGTACAGAGAGTAAAATTCACAGAGTCCCGCGTGTAGAGAGTAAAAATTACAGAGAGCAGAGTGAGGAGATTAAAAATTAGAGAGAGCACAGTGCGGAGAGTAAAAATCACAGAGAACAGAGTGCAGAGAGTAAAAATTAGAGAGAGCACAGTACGGAGAGTAAAAATCACAGAGAACAAAGTGCAGAGAGTAAAAATCCCAGAGCGCAGAGTGCAGAGAGTGAAAATCACAGAAATTAGAGTGCAGAGAGTAAAAATCACAGAGAACAGACTGGGGAGAGTAAAAATCACAGAAAACAGTGTACACAGAGTAAATATCACAGAGATCAGAGAGCAGAGAGTAAAAATCACAGAGAACAGAGTGCGGAGAGCAAAAATCACAGAGAACAGAGTGCACAGAGTAATGATCACAGAGAACATAGTGCAGAGAGTAAAAATCACAGAGAACAGAGTGCAGAGAGTAAAAATCACAGAGAACAGAGTGCGGAGAGTAAAAACCGCAGAGAGCAGAATTGGCAGAGTAAAAATCACAGAAAGCAGAGTGTGGAGTGTAAAAATCACAGAGAGAAGTGTGCAGGGTGTAAAAATCACAGACAGCAGAGTGAAAAGAGTAAAAATCACAAGATCAGAGTGCGGAAAGTCAAACTCACAGAGAACGGATTGCAGAGAATAAAAATCCCAGAGATCAGAGTGCAGAGAGTAAGAATCTCTGAGAGCTGACTGCAGAGAGTAAGCATCACAGAGAACAGAGTGCAGAGAGTAAAAATCACACAGACCTGAGGGCAGAGAGTAAAGATCACAGAGAGCAGAGGGCAGAGAGTAAGACTCTCAGAGATCATTTTGCGGAGAGCAAACATCACAGAGAACAGAGTGCAGAGAGTAAAAATCACAGACAGCTGAGTGCAGAGAGTAAAAATCACAGAGAGCAGAGTGCGGAGATGAAAAATCAGAGAGAGCAGAGTGCGGAGAATAAAAATAACAGAGATCAGAGTGAAGAGAGTAAAAAAGACAGGGAACAGAGTGCAGACTGTAAAAATCAAAGAGAACAGAGTGCGGAGAGTAAAAATCGCAGAGAGCATAGTGCAGTGATTAAAAATCACAGAGAGCGGGGTGCGGAGAGTAAAAATGACAGAGAACAGAGAGCAGACTGTAAAAATCACAGACAGCACAGTGCGGAGAGAAAAAAATCACAGAGTACCGAGTGCAGAGAGTAAAAATCACAGACAGCTGAGTGCAGAGAGTAACCATCACAGAGAGCAGAGTGCGGAGATGAAAAATCAGAGAGAGCAGAGTGCGGAGAATAAAAATAACAGACATCAGAGTGCAGAGAGTAAAAATGACAGGGAACAGAGTGCAGACTGTAAAAATCAAAGAGAACAGAGTGCGGAGAGTAAAAATCGCTGAGAGCAGAGTACAGAGAGTAAAAATCATAGAGTGTTGAGTGCAGAGAGTAAAAATCACAGACAGCTGAGTGCAGAGAGTAAAAATCACAGAGAGCAGAGTGCGGAGATTAAAAATCAGCGAGAGCAGAGTGCGGAGAATAAAAATCACAGAGAACAGAGTGCACAGAGTAGAAATCACAGAGAGCAGAGTGCAGAGAGTAAAAAGCTCAGAGGGCAGAGTGAAGAGAGTGAATATCACAGAGAGCAGAGTACAGAGAGTAAAAATCACAGAGTGCCGAGTGCAGAGAGTAAAAATCATAGGCTGCTGAGTGCAGAGTGTAAAAATCACAGACAGCAGAGTGCGGAGATTTAAAATCAGAGAGAGCAGAGTGCGGAGAATAAAAATCACAGAGAACAGAGTGCGGACAGTAGAAATCACAGAGAGCAGAGTGTAGAGAGTAAAAATATCAGAGAGCACAGTGCAGAGATTAAAAATCACAGAGAGCAGAGTGCGGAGAGTAAAAACCGCAGAGAGCAGAATTGGCAGAGTAAAAATCAGAGAGATCAGAGTGCGGAGAGTAAAAGTTACTGAGATCAGAGTGCAGAAAGTAAAAATCACAGAGTGCCGAGTGCAGAGAGTAAAAATCACAGAGAGCTGAGTGCAGAGAGTAGAAATCACACAGAGCAGATTGCAGAGAGTAAAAATCTCAGATATCAGAGTGCAGAGAGTAAAAATCACAGAGAGCAGAGTGTGGTGATTAAAATTCAGAGAGAGCAGAGTGCGGAGAATAAAAATCACAGAGAACAGAGTGCAGAGAGTAAAACTCTCAGAGGGCAGAGTGAAGAGAGTGAATATCACAGAGAACAGGTTGCGGAGAGTAAAAATCACAGAGAACAGAGTGCAGAGAGTAAAAATTAGAGAGAGCACAGTACGGAGAGTAAAAATCACAGAGATCAGAGTGCAGAGAGTAAAAATCACAGAGAACAGAGTGCAGAGAGTAAAAATCACAGAGAACAGAGTGCGGAGAGTAAAAACCGCAGAGAGCAGAATTGGCAGAGTAAAAATCACAGAAAGCAGAGTGTGGAGTGTAAAAATCACAGAGAGAAGTGTGCAGGGTGTAAAAATCACAGACAGCAGAGTGAAAAGAGTAAAAATCACAGAGATCAGAGTGCGGAAAGTCAAACTCACAGAGAACGGATTGCAGAGAATAAAAATCCCAGAGATCAGAGTGCAGAGAGTAAGAATCTCTGAGAGCTGACTGCAGAGAGTAAGCATCACAGAGAACAGAGTGCAGAGAGTAAAAATCACACAGACCTGAGGGCAGAGAGTAAAGATCACAGAGAGCAGAGGGCAGAGAGTAAGACTCTCAGAGATCATTTTGCGGAGAGCAAACATCACAGAGAACAGAGTGCAGAGAGTAAAAATCACAGACAGCTGAGTGCAGAGAGTAAAAATCACAGAGAGCAGAGTGCGGAGATGAAAAATCAGAGAGAGCAGAGTGCGGAGAATAAAAATAACAGAGATCAGAGTGAAGAGAGTAAAAAAGACAGGGAACAGAGTGCAGACTGTAAAAATCAAAGAGAACAGAGTGCGGAGAGTAAAAATCGCAGAGAGCATAGTGCAGTGATTAAAAATCACAGAGAGCAGGGTGCGGAGAGTAAAAATGACAGAGAACAGAGAGCAGACTGTAAAAATCACAGACAACACAGTGCGGAGAGAAAAAAATCACAGAGTACCGAGTGCAGAGAGTAAAAATCACAGACAGCTGAGTGCAGAGAGTAAAAATGACAGGGAACAGAGTGCAGACTGTAAAAATCAAAGAGAACAGAGTGCGGAGAGTAAAAATCGCTGAGAGCAGAGTACAGAGAGTAAAAATCATAGACAGCTGAGTGCAGAGAGTAAAAATCACAGAGAGCAGAGTGCGGAGATTAAAAATCAGCGAGAGCAGAGTGCGGAGAATAAAAATCACAGAGGACAGAGTGCACAGAGTAGAAATCACAGAGAGCAGAGTGCAGAGAGTAAAAAGCTCAGAGGGCAGAGTGAAGAGAGTGAATATCACAGAGAGCAGAGTACAGAGAGTAAAAATCACAGAGTGCCGAGTGCAGAGAGTAAAAATCACAGACTGCTGAGTGCAGAGTGTAAAAATCACAGACAGCAGAGTGCGGAGATTTAAAATCAGAGAGAGCAGAGTGCGGAGAATAAAAATCACAGAGAACAGAGTGCGGACAGTAGAAATCACAGAGAGCAGAGTGTAGAGAGTAAAAATATCAGAGAGCACAGTGCAGAGATTAAAAATCACAGAGAGCAGAGTGCGGAGAGTAAAAATCACAGAGATCTGAGTGCAGAGAGTAAAAATCACAGAGATCAGAGTGCGGAGAGTAAAAGTTACTGAGATCAGAGTGCAGAAAGTAAAAATCACAGAGTGCCGAGTGCAGAGAGTAAAAATCACAGAGAGCTGAGTGCAGAGAGTAGAAATCACAGAGAGCAGAGTGCAGAGAGTAAAAATCTCAGATATCAGAGTGCAGAGAGTAAAAATCACAGAAATTAGAGTGCAGAGAGTAAAAATCACAGAGAACAGACTGGGGAGAGTAAAAATCACAGAAAACAGTGTACACAGAGTAAATATCACAGAGATCAGAGAGCAGAGAGTAAAAATCACAGAGAACAGAGTGCGGAGAGCAAAAATCACAGAGAACAGAGTGCACAGAGTAATGATCACAGAGAACATAGTGCAGAGAGTAAAAATCACAGAGAACAGAGTGCAGAGAGTAAAAATCACAGAGAACAGAGTGCGGAGAGTAAAAACCGCAGAGATCAGAATTGGCAGAGTAAAAATCACAGAAAGCAGAGTGTGGAGTGTAAAAATCACAGAGAGAAGTGTGCAGGGTGTAAAAATCACAGACAGCAGAGTGAAAAGAGTAAAAATCACAAGATCAGAGTGCGGAAAGTCAAACTCACAGAGAACGGATTGCAGAGAATAAAAATCCCAGAGATCAGAGTGCAGAGAGTAAGAATCTCTGAGAGCTGACTGCAGAGAGTAAGCATCACAGAGAACAGAGTGCAGAGAGTAAAAATCACACAGACCTGAGGGCAGAGAGTAAAGATCACAGAGAGCAGAGGGCAGAGAGTAAGACTCTCAGAGATCATTTTGCGGAGAGCAAACATCACAGAGAACAGAGTGCAGAGAGTAAAAATCACAGACAGCTGAGTGCGGAGATGAAAAATCAGAGAGAGCAGAGTGCGGTGAATAAAAATAACAGAGATCAGAGTGAAGAGAGTAAAAAAGACAGGGAACAGAGTGCAGACTGTAAAAATCAAAGAGAACAGAGTGCGGAGAGTAAAAATCGCAGAGAGCATAGTGCAGTGATTAAAAATCACAGAGAGCAGGGTGCGGAGAGTAAAAATGACAGAGAACAGAGAGCAGACTGTAAAAATCACAGAGAACACAGTGCGGAGAGAAAAAAAATCACAGAGTACCGAGTGCAGAGAGTAAAAATCACAGACAGCTGAGTGCAAGAGAGTAACCATCACAGAGAGCAGAGTGCGGAGATGAAAAATCAGAGAGAGCAGAGTGCGGAGAATAAAAGTAACAGACATCTGAGTGCAGAGAGTAAAAATGACAGGGAACAGAGTGCAGACTGTAAAAATCAAAGAGAACAGAGTGCGGAGAGTAAAAATCGCTTGAGAGCAGAGTACAGAGAGTAAAAATCATAGAGTGTCGAGTGCAGAGAGTAAAAATCACAGACAGCTGAGTGCAGAGAGTAAAAAATCACAGAGAGCAGAGGTGCGGAGATTAAAAATCAGCGAGAGCAGAGTGCGGAGAAATAAAAATCACAGAGAACAGAGTGCACAGAGTAGAAATCACCAGAGAGCAGAGTGCAGAGAGTAAAAAGCTCAGAGGGCAGAGTGAAGAGAGTGAATATCACAGAGAGCAGAGAGTACAGAGAGTAAAAAATCACAGAGTGCCGTGTGCAGAGAGTAAAAATCACAGACTGCTGAGTGCAGAGTGTAAAAAATCACAGACAGCAGAGTGGCGGAGATTTAAAATCAGAGAGAGCAGAGTGCGGAGAATAAAAATCACAGAGATCTGAGTGCAGAGAGTAAAAATCACAGAGATCAGAGTGCGGAGAGTAAAAGTTACTGAGATCAGAGTGCAGAAAGTAAAAATCACAGAGTGCCGAGTGCAGAGAGTAAAAATCACAGAGAGCTGAGTGCAGAGAGTAGAAATCACAGAGAGCAGATTGCAGAGAGTAAAAATCTCAGATATCAGAGTGCAGAGAGTAAAAATCACAGAGAGCAGAGTGTGGTGATTAAAATTCAGAGAGAGCAGAGTGCGGAGAATAAAAATCACAGAGAACAGAGTGCACAGAGTAGAAATCACAGTGAGCAGAGTGCAGAGAGTAAAAATCACAGAGAGCAGAGTGCAGAGAGTAAAAATCACAGAGAGCAGAGTGCAGAGAGTAAAACTCTCAGAGGGCAGAGTGAAGAGAGTGAATATCACAGAGAAAAGGTTGCGGAGAGTAAAAATCACAGAGAGCAGAGTACAGCGAGTAAAAATCACGGAGAGCAGAGTGCGGAGATTAAAAATCAGAGAGAGCTGAGGGCAGAGAGTAAAAATAAGAGAGAACAGAGTAGGGAGAGTAAATATCACAGAAATAAGAGTGCAGAGAGTATATATCACAGAGAGCAGAGTGCAGAGAGCAAAAGCCACAGAGATCAGTGTGCAGAGAGTAAAAATCACAGAGACAGAATGCACAGTGTGAAAATCACAGAAATCAGAGTGCAGAGAGTAAAAATCACAGAGAGCAGAGTACAGAGAGTAAACATTAGAGAGAGCACAGTGCGGAGAGTAAATATCACAGAGACCAGAATGAAGAGAGTGGAAATCACAGGGTGCCGAGTGCTGAGAGTAAAAATCACAGACTGCTGAGTGCAGAGAGTAAAAATCTCAGATATCAGAGTGCAGAGAGTAAAAATCACAGAAATTAGAGTGCAGAGAGTAAAAATCACAGAGAACAGACTGGGGAGAGTAAAAATCACAGAAAACAGTGTACACAGAGTAAATATCACAGAGATCAGAGAGCAGAGAGTAAAAATCACAGAGAACAGAGTGCGGAGAGCAAAAATCACAGAGAACAGAGTGCACAGAGTAATGATCACAGAGAACATAGTGCAGAGAGTAAAAATCACAGAGAACAGAGTGCAGAGAGTAAAAATCACAGAGAACAGAGTGCGGAGAGTAAAAACCGCAGAGATCAGAATTGGCAGAGTAAAAATCACAGAAAGCAGAGTGTGGAGTGTAAAAATCACAGAGAGAAGTGTGCAGGGTGTAAAAATCACAGACAGCAGAGTGAAAAGAGTAAAAATCACAAGATCAGAGTGCGGAAAGTCAAACTCACAGAGAACGGATTGCAGAGAATAAAAATCCCAGAGATCAGAGTGCAGAGAGTAAGAATCTCTGAGAGCTGACTGCAGAGAGTAAGCATCACAGAGAACAGAGTGCAGAGAGTAAAAATCACACAGACCTGAGGGCAGAGAGTAAAGATCACAGAGAGCAGAGGGCAGAGAGTAAGACTCTCAGAGATCATTTTGCGGAGAGCAAACATCACAGAGAACAGAGTGCAGAGAGTAAAAATCACAGACAGCTGAGTGCGGAGATGAAAAATCAGAGAGAGCAGAGTGCGGTGAATAAAAATAACAGAGATCAGAGTGAAGAGAGTAAAAAAGACAGGGAACAGAGTGCAGACTGTAAAAATCAAAGAGAACAGAGTGCGGAGAGTAAAAATCGCAGAGAGCATAGTGCAGTGATTAAAAATCACAGAGAGCAGGGTGCGGAGAGTAAAAATGACAGAGAACAGAGAGCAGACTGTAAAAATCACAGAGAACACAGTGCGGAGAGAAAAAAATCACAGAGTACCGAGTGCAGAGAGTAAAAATCACAGACAGCTGAGTGCAGAGAGTAACCATCACAGAGAGCAGAGTGCGGAGATGAAAAATCAGAGAGAGCAGAGTGCGGAGAATAAAAATAACAGACATCTGAGTGCAGAGAGTAAAAATGACAGGGAACAGAGTGCAGACTGTAAAAATCAAAGAGAACAGAGTGCGGAGAGTAAAAATCGCTGAGAGCAGAGTACAGAGAGTAAAAATCATAGAGTGTCGAGTGCAGAGAGTAAAAATCACAGACAGCTGAGTGCAGAGAGTAAAAATCACAGAGAGCAGAGTGCGGAGATTAAAAATCAGCGAGAGCAGAGTGCGGAGAATAAAAATCACAGAGAACAGAGTGCACAGAGTAGAAATCACAGAGAGCAGAGTGCAGAGAGTAAAAAGCTCAGAGGGCAGAGTGAAGAGAGTGAATATCACAGAGAGCAGAGTACAGAGAGTAAAAATCACAGAGTGCCGTGTGCAGAGAGTAAAAATCACAGACTGCTGAGTGCAGAGTGTAAAAATCACAGACAGCAGAGTGCGGAGATTTAAAATCAGAGAGAGCAGAGTGCGGAGAATAAAAATCACAGAGATCTGAGTGCAGAGAGTAAAAATCACAGAGATCAGAGTGCGGAGAGTAAAAGTTACTGAGATCAGAGTGCAGAAAGTAAAAATCACAGAGTGCCGAGTGCAGAGAGTAAAAATCACAGAGAGCTGAGTGCAGAGAGTAGAAATCACAGAGAGCAGATTGCAGAGAGTAAAAATCTCAGATATCAGAGTGCAGAGAGTAAAAATCACAGAGAGCAGAGTGTGGTGATTAAAATTCAGAGAGAGCAGAGTGCGGAGAATAAAAATCACAGAGAACAGAGTGCACAGAGTAGAAATCACAGTGAGCAGAGTGCAGAGAGTAAAAATCACAGAGAGCAGAGTGCAGAGAGTAAAAATCACAGAGAGCAGAGTGCAGAGAGTAAAACTCTCAGAGGGCAGAGTGAAGAGAGTGAATATCACAGAGAAAAGGTTGCGGAGAGTAAAAATCACAGAGAGCAGAGTACAGCGAGTAAAAATCACGGAGAGCAGAGTGCGGAGATTAAAAATCAGAGAGAGCTGAGGGCAGAGAGTAAAAATAAGAGAGAACAGAGTAGGGAGAGTAAATATCACAGAAATAAGAGTGCAGAGAGTATATATCACAGAGAGCAGAGTGCAGAGAGCAAAAGCCACAGAGATCAGTGTGCAGAGAGTAAAAATCACAGAGACAGAATGCACAGTGTGAAAATCACAGAAATCAGAGTGCAGAGAGTAAAAATCACAGAGAGCAGAGTACAGAGAGTAAACATTAGAGAGAGCACAGTGCGGAGAGTAAATATCACAGAGACCAGAATGAAGAGAGTGGAAATCACAGGGTGCCGAGTGCTGAGAGTAAAAATCACAGACTGCTGAGTGCAGAGAGTAAAAATCACAGAGTACCGAGTGCTGAGAGTAAATATCACAGAAAGCTGAGTGCAGAGAGTAAGAAGCACAGAGAGCAGAGTGAGGAGATTAAAAATCAGAGAGAGCAGAGTGCGGAGAATAAAAATCACAGAGAACAGAGTCCAGAGAGTAGGAATCACAGAGAGCAGAGTGCAGAGAGTAAAAATCTCAGAGGGCAGAGTGCGGAGAGTAAAAATCTCTAAGAATGGAGTGCTGATAATATAACTCACAGAGAGCAGAGGCCAGAGAATAAAACTCACAGAGATCGGAGTGCGGAGAGTACAAATTACAGAGATCAGAGTGCAGACAATAAAAATCACAGAGAGCAGAGTGCAGAGAGTAAAAATTAGAGAGAGCACAGGGCGGGGAGTAAAAATCACAGAGAACACAGTGCAGAGAGAAAAAAATCACAGAGCGCAGAGTGCAGAGAGTGAAAATCACAGAAATTAGAGCGCAGAGTGTAAAAATCACAGAGCGCAGAGTGCAAAGAGTAAAAATGACAGAAAACAGAGTGCAGAGTGTAAAAATCTCAGAGAATAGAGTGCGGAGAGTAAAAATCACAGACAGCAGAGTGCGGTGAGTAAAGATCACAGAGAGCAGAGTACAGAGAGTAAAATTCACAGAGTCCCGCGTGTAGAGAGTAAAAATTACAGAGAACAGAGTGAGGAGATTAAAAATTAGAGAGAGCACAGTGCGGAGAGTAAAAATCACAGAGAACAGAGTGCAGAGAGTAAAAATTAGAGAGAGCACAGTACGGAGAGTAAAAATCACAGAGATCAGAGTGCAGAGAGTAAAAATCACAGAGAACAGAGTGCAGAGAGTAAAAATCACAGAGAACAGAGTGCGGAGAGTAAAAACCGCAGAGAGCAGAATTGGCAGAGTAAAAATCACAGAAAGCAGAGTGTGGAGTGTAAAAATCAGAGAGAAGTGTGCAGGGTGTAAAAATCACAGACAGCAGAGTGAAAAGAGTAAAAATCACAGAGATCAGAGTGCGGAAAGTCAAACTCACAGAGAACGGATTGCAGAGAATAAAAATCCCAGAGATCAGAGTGCAGAGAGTAAGAATCTCTGAGAGCTGACTGCAGAGAGTAAGCATCACAGAGAACAGAGTGCAGAGAGTAAAAATCACACAGACCTGATGGCAGAGAGTAAAGATCACAGAGAGCTGAGGGCAGAGAGTAAGACTCTCAGAGATCATTTTGCGGAGAGCAAACATCACAGAGAACAGAGTGCAGAGAGTAAAAATCACAGACAGCTGAGTGCAGAGAGTAAAAATCACAGAGAGCAGAGTGCGGAGATGAAAAATCAGAGAGAGCAGAGTGCGGAGAATAAAAATAACAGAGATCAGAGTGAAGAGAGTAAAAAAGACAGGGAACAGAGTGCAGACTGTAAAAATCAAGAGAACAGAGTGCGGAGAGTAAAAATCGCAGAGAGCATAGTGCAGTGATTAAAAATCACAGAGAGCAGGGTGCGGAGAGTAAAAATGACAGAGAACAGAGAGCAGACTGTAAAAATCACAGACAACACAGTGCGGAGAGAAAAAAATCACAGAGTACCGAGTGCAGAGAGTAACCATCACAGAGAGCAGAGTGCGGAGATGAAAAATCAGAGAGAGCAGAGTGCGGAGAATAAAAATAACAGACATCAGAGTGCAGAGAGTAAAAATGACAGGGAACAGAGTGCAGACTGTAAAAATCAAAGAGAACAGAGTGCGGAGAGTAAAAATCGCTGAGAGCAGAGTACAGAGAGTAAAAATCATAGAGTGTCGAGTGCAGAGAGTAAAAATCACAGACAGCTGAGTGCAGAGAGTAAAAATCACAGAGAGCAGAGTGCGGAGATTAAAAATCAGCGAGAGCAGAGTGCGGAGAATAAAAATCACAGAGGACAGAGTGCACAGAGTAGAAATCACAGAGAGCAGAGTGCAGAGAGTAAAAAGCTCAGAGGGCAGAGTGAAGAGAGTGAATATCACAGAGAGCAGAGTACAGAGAGTAAAAATCACAGAGTGCCGAGTGCAGAGAGTAAAAATCACAGACTGCTGAGTGCAGAGTGTAAAAATCACAGACAGCAGAGTGCGGAGATTTAAAATCAGAGAGAGCAGAGTGCGGAGAATAAAAATCACAGAGAACAGAGTGCGGACAGTAGAAATCACAGAGAGCAGAGTGTAGAGAGTAAAAATATCAGAGAGCACAGTGCAGAGATTAAAAATCACAGAGAGCAGAGTGCGGAGAGTAAAAATCACAGAGATCTGAGTGCAGAGAGTAAAAATCACAGAGATCAGAGTGCGGAGAGTAAAAGTTACTGAGATCAGAGTGCAGAAAGTAAAAATCACAGAGTGCCGAGTGCAGAGAGTAAAAATCACAGAGAGCTGAGTGCAGAGAGTAGAAATCACAGAGAGCAGAGTGCAGAGAGTAAAAATCTCAGATATCAGAGTGCAGAGAGTAAAAATCACAGAGAGCAGAGTGTGGTGATTAAAATTCAGAGAGAGCAGAGTGCACAGAGTAGAAATCACAGAGAGCAGAGTGCGGAGAGTAAAAGTTACAGAGATCAGAGTGCAGAAAGTAAATATCATAGAGAGCAGAGTGAAGAGAGTAAAAATCACAGAAAGCAGAGTACAGAGAGTAAAAATCACAGAGTGCCGAGTGCAGAGAGTAAAAATCACAGAGAGCTGAGTGCAGAGATTAAAAATCAGAGAGAGCAGAGTGCGGAGAGTAAAAATCACAGAGAACGGAGTGCAGAGAGTAGAAATCACAGTGAGCAGAGTGCAGAGAGTAAAAATCACAGAGAGCAGAGTACAGCGAGTAAAAATCACGGAGAGCAGAGTGCGGAGATTAAAAATCAGAGAGAGCTGAGGGCAGAGAGTAAAAATAAGAGAGAACAGAGTAGGGAGAGTAAATATCACAGAAATAAGAGTGCAGAGAGTAAAAATCACAGAGAGCTGAGTGCAGAGATTATAAATCAGAGAGAGCAGAGTGCGGAGAATAAAAATCACAGAGAACAGAGTGCAGAGAGTAGAAATCACAGAGAGCAGAGTGCAGAGAGTAAAAATCACACAGACCTGAGGGCAGAGAGTAAAGATCACAGAGAGCAGAGGGCAGAGAGTAAGACTCTCAGAGATCATTTTGCGGAGAGCAAACATCACAGAGAACAGAGTGCAGAGAGTAAAAATCACAGACAGCTGAGTGCAGAGAGTAAAAATCACAGAGAGCAGAGTGCGGAGATGAAAAATCAGAGAGAGCAGAGTGCGGAGAATAAAAATAACAGAGATCAGAGTGAAGAGAGTAAAAAAGACAGGGAACAGAGTGCAGACTGTAAAAATCAAAGAGAACAGAGTGCGGAGAGTAAAAATCGCAGAGAGCATAGTGCAGTGATTAAAAATCACAGAGAGCGGGGTGCGGAGAGTAAAAATGACAGAGAACAGAGAGCAGACTGTAAAAATCACAGACAACACAGTGCGGAGAGAAAAAAATCACAGAGTACCGAGTGCAGAGAGTAAAAATCACAGACAGCTGAGTGCAGAGAGTAACCATCACATAGAGCAGAGTGCGGAGATGAAAAATCAGAGAGAGCAGAGTGCGGAGAATAAAAATAACAGACATCAGAGTGCAGAGAGTAAAAATGACAGGGAACAGAGTGCAGACTGTAAAAATCAAAGAGAACAGAGTGCGGAGAGTAAAAATCGCTGAGAGCAGAGTACAGAGAGTAAAAATCATAGAGTGTTGAGTGCAGAGAGTAAAAATCACAGACAGCTGAGTGCAGAGAGTAAAAATCACAGAGAGCAGAGTGCGGAGATTAAAAATCAGCGAGAGCAGAGTGCGGAGAATAAAAATCACAGAGAACAGAGTGCACAGAGTAGAAATCACAGAGAGCAGAGTGCAGAGAGTAAAAAGCTCAGAGGGCAGAGTGAAGAGAGTGAATATCACAGAGAGCAGAGTACAGAGAGTAAAAATCACAGAGTGCCGAGTGCAGAGAGTAAAAATCATAGGCTGCTGAGTGCAGAGTGTAAAAATCACAGACAGCAGAGTGCGGAGATTTAAAATCAGAGAGAGCAGAGTGCGGAGAATAAAAATCACAGAGAACAGAGTGCGGACAGTAGAAATCACAGAGAGCAGAGTGTAGAGAGTAAAAATATCAGAGAGCACAGTGCAGAGATTAAAAATCACAGAGAGCAGAGTGCGGAGAGTAAAAACCGCAGAGAGCAGAATTGGCAGAGTAAAAATCAGAGAGATCAGAGTGCGGAGAGTAAAAGTTACTGAGATCAGAGTGCAGAAAGTAAAAATCACAGAGTGCCGAGTGCAGAGAGTAAAAATCACAGAGAGCTGAGTGCAGAGAGTAGAAATCACACAGAGCAGATTGCAGAGAGTAAAAATCTCAGATATCAGAGTGCAGAGAGTAAAAATCACAGAGAGCAGAGTGTGGTGATTAAAATTCAGAGAGAGCAGAGTGCGGAGAATAAAAATCACAGAGAACAGAGTGCAGAGAGTAAAACTCTCAGAGGGCAGAGTGAAGAGAGTGAATATCACAGAGAACAGGTTGCGGAGAGTAAAAATCACAGAGAACAGAGTGCAGAGAGTAAAAATTAGAGAGAGCACAGTACGGAGAGTAAAAATCACAGAGATCAGAGTGCAGAGAGTAAAAATCACAGAGAACAGAGTGCAGAGAGTAAAAATCACAGAGAACAGAGTGCGGAGAGTAAAAACCGCAGAGAGCAGAATTGGCAGAGTAAAAATCACAGAAAGCAGAGTGTGGAGTGTAAAAATCACAGAGAGAAGTGTGCAGGGTGTAAAAATCACAGACAGCAGAGTGAAAAGAGTAAAAATCACAGAGATCAGAGTGCGGAAAGTCAAACTCACAGAGAACGGATTGCAGAGAATAAAAATCCCAGAGATCAGAGTGCAGAGAGTAAGAATCTCTGAGAGCTGACTGCAGAGAGTAAGCATCACAGAGAACAGAGTGCAGAGAGTAAAAATCACACAGACCTGAGGGCAGAGAGTAAAGATCACAGAGAGCAGAGGGCAGAGAGTAAGACTCTCAGAGATCATTTTGCGGAGAGCAAACATCACAGAGAACAGAGTGCAGAGAGTAAAAATCACAGACAGCTGAGTGCAGAGAGTAAAAATCACAGAGAGCAGAGTGCGGAGATGAAAAATCAGAGAGAGCAGAGTGCGGAGAATAAAAATAACAGAGATCAGAGTGAAGAGAGTAAAAAAGACAGGGAACAGAGTGCAGACTGTAAAAATCAAAGAGAACAGAGTGCGGAGAGTAAAAATCGCAGAGAGCATAGTGCAGTGATTAAAAATCACAGAGAGCGGGGTGCGGAGAGTAAAAATGACAGAGAACAGAGAGCAGACTGTAAAAATCACAGACAACACAGTGCGGAGAGAAAAAAATCACAGAGTACCGAGTGCAGAGAGTAAAAATCACAGACAGCTGAGTGCAGAGAGTAACCATCACATAGAGCAGAGTGCGGAGATGAAAAATCAGAGAGAGCAGAGTGCGGAGAATAAAAATAACAGACATCAGAGTGCAGAGAGTAAAAATGACAGGGAACAGAGTGCAGACTGTAAAAATCAAAGAGAACAGAGTGCGGAGAGTAAAAATCGCTGAGAGCAGAGTACAGAGAGTAAAAATCATAGAGTGTTGAGTGCAGAGAGTAAAAATCACAGACAGCTGAGTGCAGAGAGTAAAAATCACAGAGAGCAGAGTGCGGAGATTAAAAATCAGCGAGAGCAGAGTGCGGAGAATAAAAATCACAGAGAACAGAGTGCACAGAGTAGAAATCACAGAGAGCAGAGTGCAGAGAGTAAAAAGCTCAGAGGGCAGAGTGAAGAGAGTGAATATCACAGAGAGCAGAGTACAGAGAGTAAAAATCACAGAGTGCCGAGTGCAGAGAGTAAAAATCATAGGCTGCTGAGTGCAGAGTGTAAAAATCACAGACAGCAGAGTGCGGAGATTTAAAATCAGAGAGAGCAGAGTGCGGAGAATAAAAATCACAGAGAACAGAGTGCGGACAGTAGAAATCACAGAGAGCAGAGTGTAGAGAGTAAAAATATCAGAGAGCACAGTGCAGAGATTAAAAATCACAGAGAGCAGAGTGCGGAGAGTAAAAACCGCAGAGAGCAGAATTGGCAGAGTAAAAATCAGAGAGATCAGAGTGCGGAGAGTAAAAGTTACTGAGATCAGAGTGCAGAAAGTAAAAATCACAGAGTGCCGAGTGCAGAGAGTAAAAATCACAGAGAGCTGAGTGCAGAGAGTAGAAATCACACAGAGCAGATTGCAGAGAGTAAAAATCTCAGATATCAGAGTGCAGAGAGTAAAAATCACAGAGAGCAGAGTGTGGTGATTAAAATTCAGAGAGAGCAGAGTGCGGAGAATAAAAATCACAGAGAACAGAGTGCAGAGAGTAAAACTCTCAGAGGGCAGAGTGAAGAGAGTGAATATCACAGAGAACAGGTTGCGGAGAGTAAAAATCACAGAGAACAGAGTGCAGAGAGTAAAAATTAGAGAGAGCACAGTACGGAGAGTAAAAATCACAGAGATCAGAGTGCAGAGAGTAAAAATCACAGAGAACAGAGTGCAGAGAGTAAAAATCACAGAGAACAGAGTGCGGAGAGTAAAAACCGCAGAGAGCAGAATTGGCAGAGTAAAAATCACAGAAAGCAGAGTGTGGAGTGTAAAAATCACAGAGAGAAGTGTGCAGGGTGTAAAAATCACAGACAGCAGAGTGAAAAGAGTAAAAATCACAGAGATCAGAGTGCGGAAAGTCAAACTCACAGAGAACGGATTGCAGAGAATAAAAATCCCAGAGATCAGAGTGCAGAGAGTAAGAATCTCTGAGAGCTGACTGCAGAGAGTAAGCATCACAGAGAACAGAGTGCAGAGAGTAAAAATCACACAGACCTGAGGGCAGAGAGTAAAGATCACAGAGAGCAGAGGGCAGAGAGTAAGACTCTCAGAGATCATTTTGCGGAGAGCAAACATCACAGAGAACAGAGTGCAGAGAGTAAAAATCACAGACAGCTGAGTGCAGAGAGTAAAAATCACAGAGAGCAGAGTGCGGAGATGAAAAATCAGAGAGAGCAGAGTGCGGAGAATAAAAATAACAGAGATCAGAGTGAAGAGAGTAAAAAAGACAGGGAACAGAGTGCAGACTGTAAAAATCAAAGAGAACAGAGTGCGGAGAGTAAAAATCACAGAGAACAGAGTGCAGAGAGTAAAAATCACAGAGAACAGAGTGCGGAGAGTAAAAACCGCAGAGAGCAGAATTGGCAGAGTAAAAATCAGAGAGATCAGAGTGCGGAGAGTAAAAGTTACTGAGATCAGAGTGCAGAAAGTAAAAATCACAGAGTGCCGAGTGCAGAGAGTAAAAATCACAGAGAGCTGAGTGCAGAGAGTAGAAATCACACAGAGCAGATTGCAGAGAGTAAAAATCTCAGATATCAGAGTGCAGAGAGTAAAAATCACAGAGAGCAGAGTGTGGTGATTAAAATTCAGAGAGAGCAGAGTGCGGAGAATAAAAATCACAGAGAACAGAGTGCAGAGAGTAAAAATTAGAGAGAGCACAGTACGGAGAGTAAAAATCACAGAGATCAGAGTGCAGAGAGTAAAAATCACAGAGAACAGAGTGCAGAGAGTAAAAATCACAGAGAACAGAGTGCGGAGAGTAAAAACCGCAGAGAGCAGAATTGGCAGAGTAAAAATCACAGAAAGCAGAGTGTGGAGTGTAAAAATCACAGAGAGAAGTGTGCAGGGTGTAAAAATCACAGACAGCAGAGTGAAAAGAGTAAAAATCACAGAGATCAGAGTGCGGAAAGTCAAACTCACAGAGAACGGATTGCAGAGAATAAAAATCCCAGAGATCAGAGTGCAGAGAGTAAGAATCTCTGAGAGCTGACTGCAGAGAGTAAGCATCACAGAGAACAGAGTGCAGAGAGTAAAAATCACACAGACCTGAGGGCAGAGAGTAAAGATCACAGAGAGCAGAGGGCAGAGAGTAAGACTCTCAGAGATCATTTTGCGGAGAGCAAACATCACAGAGAACAGAGTGCAGAGAGTAAAAATCACAGACAGCTGAGTGCAGAGAGTAAAAATCACAGAGAGCAGAGTGCGGAGATGAAAAATCAGAGAGAGCAGAGTGCGGAGAATAAAAATAACAGAGATCAGAGTGAAGAGAGTAAAAAAGACAGGGAACAGAGTGCAGACTGTAAAAATCAAAGAGAACAGAGTGCGGAGAGTAAAAATCACAGAGAACAGAGTGCAGAGAGTAAAAATCACAGAGAACAGAGTGCGGAGAGTAAAAACCGCAGAGAGCAGAATTGGCAGAGTAAAAATCAGAGAGATCAGAGTGCGGAGAGTAAAAGTTACTGAGATCAGAGTGCAGAAAGTAAAAATCACAGAGTGCCGAGTGCAGAGAGTAAAAATCACAGAGAGCTGAGTGCAGAGAGTAGAAATCACACAGAGCAGATTGCAGAGAGTAAAAATCTCAGATATCAGAGTGCAGAGAGTAAAAATCACAGAGAGCAGAGTGTGGTGATTAAATTCAGAGAGAGCAGAGTGCGGAGAATAAAAATCACAGAGAACAGAGTGCAGAGAGTAAAACTCTCAGAGGGCAGAGTGAAGAGAGTGAATATCACAGAGAACAGGTTGCGGAGAGTAAAAATCAACAGAGAACAGAGTGCAGAGAGTAAAAATTAGAGAGAGCACAGTACGGAGAGTAAAAATCACAGAGATCAGAGTGCAGAGAGTAAAATCACAGAGAACAGAGTGCAGAGAGTAAAAATCACAGAGAACAGAGTGCGGAGAGTAAAAACCGCAGAGAGCAGAATTGGCAGAGTAAAAATCACAGAAAGCAGAGTGTGGAGTGTAAAAATCACAGAGAGAAGTGTGCAGGGTGTAAAAATCACAGACAGCAGAGTGAAAAGAGTAAAAATCACAGAGATCAGAGTGCGGAAAGTCAAACTCACAGAGAACGGATTGCAGAGAATAAAAATCCCAGAGATCAGAGTGCAGAGAGTAAGAATCTCTGAGAGCTGACTGCAGAGAGTAAGCATCACAGAGAACAGAGTGCAGAGAGTAAAAATCACACAGACCTGAGGGCAGAGAGTAAAGATCACAGAGAGCAGAGGGCAGAGAGTAGAAATCACACAGAGCAGATTGCAGAGAGTAAAAATCTCAGATATCAGAGTGCAGAGAGTAAAAATCACAGAGAGCAGAGTGTGGTGATTAAAATTCAGAGAGAGCAGAGTGCGGAGAATAAAAATCACAGAGAACAGAGTGCAGAGAGTAAAAATTAGAGAGAGCACAGTACGGAGAGTAAAAATCACAGAGATCAGAGTGCAGAGAGTAAAAATCACAGAGAACAGAGTGCAGAGAGTAAAAATCACAGAGAACAGAGTGCGGAGAGTAAAAACCGCAGAGAGCAGAATTGGCAGAGTAAAAATCACAGGAAAGCAGAGTGTGGAGTGTAAAAATCACAGAGAGAAGTGTGCAGGGTGTAAAAATCACAGACAGCAGAGTGAAAAGAGTAAAAATCACAGAGATCAGAGTGAAGAGAGTAAAAAAGACAGAGAGCAGGGTGCGGAGAGTAAAAATGACAGAGAACAGAGAGCAGACTGTAAAAATCACAGACAACACAGTGCGGAGAGAAAAAAATCACAGAGTACCGAGTGCAGAGAGTAAAAATCACAGACAGCTGAGTGCAGAGAGTAACCATCACAGAGAGCAGAGTGCGGAGATGAAAAATCAGAGAGAGCAGAGTGCGGAGAATAAAAATAACAGACATCAGAGTGCAGAGAGTAAAAATGACAGGGAACAGAGTGCAGACTGTAAAAATCAAAGAGAACAGAGTGCGGAGAGTAAAAATCGCTGAGAGCAGAGTACAGAGAGTAAAAATCATAGAGTGTCGAGTGCAGAGAGTAAAATCACAGACAGCTGAGTGCAGAGAGTAAAAATCACAGAGAGCAGAGTGCGGAGATTAAAAATCAGCGAGAGCAGAGTGCGGAGAATAAAAATCACAGAGGACAGAGTGCACAGAGTAGAAATCACAGAGAGCAGAGTGCAGAGAGTAAAAAGCTCAGAGGGCAGAGTGAAGAGAGTGAATATCACAGAGAGCAGAGTACAGAGAGTAAAAATCACAGAGTGCCGAGTGCAGAGAGTAAAAATCACAGACTGCTGAGTGCAGAGTGTAAAAATCACAGACAGCAGAGTGCGGAGATTTAAAATCAGAGAGAGCAGAGTGCGGAGATAAAAATCACAGAGAACAGAGTGCGGACAGTAGAAATCACAGAGAGCAGAGTGTAGAGAGTAAAAATATCAGAGAGCACAGTGCAGAGATTAAAAATCACAGAGAGCAGAGTGCGGAGAGTAAAAATCACAGAGATCTGAGTGCAGAGAGTAAAAATCACAGAGATCAGAGTGCGGAGAGTAAAAGTTACTGAGATCAGAGTGCAGAAAGTAAAAATCACAGAGTGCCGAGTGCAGAGAGTAAAAATCACAGAGAGCTGAGTGCAGAGAGTAGAAATCACAGAGAGCAGAGTGCAGAGAGTAAAAATCTCAGATATCAGAGTGCAGAGAGTAAAAATCACAGAAATTAGAGTGCAGAGAGTAAAAATCACAGAGAACAGACTGGGGAGAGTAAAAATCACAGAAAACAGTGTACACAGAGTAAATATCACAGAGATCAGAGAGCAGAGAGTAAAAATCACAGAGAACAGAGTGCGGAGAGCAAAAATCACAGAGAACAGAGTGCACAGAGTAATGATCACAGAGAACATAGTGCAGAGAGTAAAAATCACAGAGAACAGAGTGCAGAGAGTAAAAATCACAGAGAACAGAGTGCGGAGAGTAAAAACCGCAGAGATCAGAATTGGCAGAGTAAAAATCACAGAAAGCAGAGTGTGGAGTGTAAAAATCACAGAGAGAAGTGTGCAGGGTGTAAAAATCACAGACAGCAGAGTGAAAAGAGTAAAAATCACAAGATCAGAGTGCGGAAAGTCAAACTCACAGAGAACGGATTGCAGAGAATAAAAATCCCAGAGATCAGAGTGCAGAGAGTAAGAATCTCTGAGAGCTGACTGCAGAGAGTAAGCATCACAGAGAACAGAGTGCAGAGAGTAAAAATCACACAGACCTGAGGGCAGAGAGTAAAGATCACAGAGAGCAGAGGGCAGAGAGTAAGACTCTCAGAGATCATTTTGCGGAGAGCAAACATCACAGAGAACAGAGTGCAGAGAGTAAAAATCACAGACAGCTGAGTGCGGAGATGAAAAATCAGAGAGAGCAGAGTGCGGTGAATAAAAATAACAGAGATCAGAGTGAAGAGAGTAAAAAAGACAGGGAACAGAGTGCAGACTGTAAAATCAAAGAGAACAGAGTGCGGAGAGTAAAAATCGCAGAGAGCATAGTGCAGTGATTAAAAATCACAGAGAGCAGGGTGCGGAGAGTAAAAATGACAGAGAACAGAGAGCAGACTGTAAAAATCACAGAGAACACAGTGCGGAGAGAAAAAAATCACAGAGTACCGAGTGCAGAGAGTAAAAATCACAGACAGCTGAGTGCAGAGAGTAACCATCACAGAGAGCAGAGTGCGGAGATGAAAAATCAGAGAGAGCAGAGTGCGGAGAATAAAAATAACAGACATCTGAGTGCAGAGAGTAAAAATGACAGGGAACAGAGTGCAGACTGTAAAAATCAAAGAGAACAGAGTGCGGAGAGTAAAAATCGCTGAGAGCAGAGTACAGAGAGTAAAAATCATAGAGTGTCGAGTGCAGAGAGTAAAAATCACAGACAGCTGAGTGCAGAGAGTAAAAATCACAGAGAGCAGAGTGCGGAGATTAAAAATCAGCGAGAGCAGAGTGCGGAGAATAAAAATCACAGAGAACAGAGTGCACAGGAGTAGAAATCACAGAGAGCAGAGTGCAGAGAGTAAAAAGCTCAGAGGGCAGAGTGAAGAGAGTGAATATCACAGAGAGCAGAGTACAGAGAGTAAAAATCACAGAGTGCCGTGTGCAGAGAGTAAAAATCACAGACTGCTGAGTGCAGAGTGTAAAAATCACAGACAGCAGAGTGCGGAGATTTAAAATCAGAGAGAGCAGAGTGCGGAGAATAAAAATCACAGAGATC
Source organism: Mobula birostris (assembly GCF_030028105.1). Classification (NCBI taxonomy): domain Eukaryota; kingdom Metazoa; phylum Chordata; class Chondrichthyes; order Myliobatiformes; family Myliobatidae; genus Mobula; species Mobula birostris. The sequence continues at coordinate 88,133 of NW_027274121.1, forward strand.
TGAGTGCAGAGAGTAAAAATCACAGAGATCAGAGTGCGGAGAGTAAAAGTTACTGAGATCAGAGTGCAGAAAGTAAAAATCACAGAGTGCCGAGTGCAGAGAGTAAAAATCACAGAGAGCTGAGTGCAGAGAGTAGAAATCACAGAGAGCAGATTGCAGAGAGTAAAAATCTCAGATATCAGAGTGCAGAGAGTAAAAATCACAGAGAGCAGAGTGTGGTGATTAAAATTCAGAGAGAGCAGAGTGCGGAGAATAAAAATCACAGAGAACAGAGTGCACAGAGTAGAAATCACAGTGAGCAGAGTGCAGAGAGTAAAAATCACAGAGAGCAGATTGCAGAGAGTAAAAATCACAGAGAGCAGAGTGCAGAGAGTAAAACTCTCAGAGGGCAGAGTGAAGAGAGTGAATATCACAGAGAAAAGGTTGCGGAGAGTAAAAATCACAGAGAGCAGAGTACAGCGAGTAAAAATCACGGAGAGCAGAGTGCGGAGATTAAAAATCAGAGAGAGCTGAGGGCAGAGAGTAAAAATAAGAGAGAACAGAGTAGGGAGAGTAAATATCACAGAAATAAGAGTGCAGAGAGTATATATCACAGAGAGCAGAGTGCAGAGAGCAAAAGCCACAGAGATCAGTGTGCAGAGAGTAAAAATCACAGAGACAGAATGCACAGTGTGAAAATCACAGAAATCAGAGTGCAGAGAGTAAAAATCACAGAGAGCAGAGTACAGAGAGTAAACATTAGAGAGAGCACAGTGCGGAGAGTAAATATCACAGAGACCAGAATGAAGAGAGTGGAAATCACAGGGTGCCGAGTGCTGAGAGTAAAAATCACAGACTGCTGAGTGCAGAGAGTAAAAATCACAGAGTACAGAGTGCTGAGAGTAAATATCACAGAAAGCTGAGTGCAGAGAGTAAGAAGCACAGAGAGCAGAGTGAGGAGATTAAAAATCAGAGAGAGCAGAGTGCGGAGAATAAAAATCACAGAGAACAGAGTCCAGAGAGTAGGAATCACAGAGAGCAGAGTGCAGAGAGTAAAAATCTCAGAGGGCAGAGTGCGGAGAGTAAAAATCTCTAAGAATGGAGTGCTGATAATATAACTCACAGAGAGCAGAGGCCAGAGAATAAAACTCACAGAGATCGGAGTGCGGAGAGTACAAATTACAGAGATCAGAGTGCAGACAATAAAAATCACAGAGAGCAGAGTGCAGAGAGTAAAAATTAGAGAGAGCACAGGGCGGGGAGTAAAAATCACAGAGAACACAGTGCAGAGAGAAAAAAATCACAGAGCGCAGAGTGCAGAGAGTGAAAATCACAGAAATTAGAGTGCAGAGTGTAAAAATCACAGAGCGCAGAGTGCAAAGAGTAAAAATGACAGAAAACAGAGTGCAGAGTGTAAAAATCTCAGAGAATAGAGTGCGGAGAGTAAAAATCACAGACAGCAGAGTGCGGTGAGTAAAGATCACAGAGAGCAGAGTACAGAGAGTAAAATTCACAGAGTCCCGCGTGTAGAGAGTAAAAATTACAGAGAACAGAGTGAGGAGATTAAAAATTAGAGAGAGCACAGTGCGGAGAGTAAAAATCACAGAGAACAGAGTGCAGAGAGTAAAAATTAGAGAGAGCACAGTACGGAGAGTAAAAATCACAGAGATCAGAGTGCAGAGAGTAAAAATCACAGAGAACAGAGTGCAGAGAGTAAAAATCACAGAGAACAGAGTGCGGAGAGTAAAAACCGCAGAGAGCAGAATTGGCAGAGTAAAAATCACAGAAAGCAGAGTGTGGAGTGTAAAAATCAGAGAGAAGTGTGCAGGGTGTAAAAATCACAGACAGCAGAGTGAAAAGAGTAAAAATCACAGAGATCAGAGTGCGGAAAGTCAAACTCACAGAGAACGGATTGCAGAGAATAAAAATCCCAGAGATCAGAGTGCAGAGAGTAAGAATCTCTGAGAGCTGACTGCAGAGAGTAAGCATCACAGAGAACAGAGTGCAGAGAGTAAAAATCACACAGACCTGAGGGCAGAGAGTAAAGATCACAGAGAGCAGAGGGCAGAGAGTAAGACTCTCAGAGATCATTTTGCGGAGAGCAAACATCACAGAGAACAGAGTGCAGAGAGTAAAAATCACAGACAGCTGAGTGCAGAGAGTAAAAATCACAGAGAGCAGAGTGCGGAGATGAAAAATCAGAGAGAGCAGAGTGCGGAGAATAAAAATAACAGAGATCAGAGTGAAGAGAGTAAAAAAGACAGGGAACAGAGTGCAGACTGTAAAAATCAAAGAGAACAGAGTGCGGAGAGTAAAAATCGCAGAGAGCATAGTGCAGTGATTAAAAATCACAGAGAGCAGGGTGCGGAGAGTAAAAATGACAGAGAACAGAGAGCAGACTGTAAAAATCACAGACAACACAGTGCGGAGAGAAAAAAATCACAGAGTACCGAGTGCAGAGAGTAACCATCACAGAGAGCAGAGTGCGGAGATGAAAAATCAGAGAGAGCAGAGTGCGGAGAATAAAAATAACAGACATCAGAGTGCAGAGAGTAAAAATGACAGGGAACAGAGTGCAGACTGTAAAAATCAAAGAGAACAGAGTGCGGAGAGTAAAAATCGCTGAGAGCAGAGTACAGAGAGTAAAAATCATAGAGTGTCGAGTGCAGAGAGTAAAAATCACAGACAGCTGAGTGCAGAGAGTAAAAATCACAGAGAGCAGAGTGCGGAGATTAAAAATCAGCGAGAGCAGAGTGCGGAGAATAAAAATCACAGAGGACAGAGTGCACAGAGTAGAAATCACAGAGAGCAGAGTGCAGAGAGTAAAAAGCTCAGAGGGCAGAGTGAAGAGAGTGAATATCACAGAGAGCAGAGTACAGAGAGTAAAAATCACAGAGTGCCGAGTGCAGAGAGTAAAAATCACAGACTGCTGAGTGCAGAGTGTAAAAATCACAGACAGCAGAGTGCGGAGATTTAAAATCAGAGAGAGCAGAGTGCGGAGAATAAAAATCACAGAGAACAGAGTGCGGACAGTAGAAATCACAGAGAGCAGAGTGTAGAGAGTAAAAATATCAGAGAGCACAGTGCAGAGATTAAAAATCACAGAGAGCAGAGTGCGGAGAGTAAAAATCACAGAGATCTGAGTGCAGAGAGTAAAAATCACAGAGATCAGAGTGCGGAGAGTAAAAGTTACTGAGATCAGAGTGCAGAAAGTAAAAATCACAGAGTGCCGAGTGCAGAGAGTAAAAATCACAGAGAGCTGAGTGCAGAGAGTAGAAATCACAGAGAGCAGAGTGCAGAGAGTAAAAATCTCAGATATCAGAGTGCAGAGAGTAAAAATCACAGAGAGCAGAGTGTGGTGATTAAAATTCAGAGAGAGCAGAGTGCACAGAGTAGAAATCACAGAGAGCAGAGTGCGGAGAGTAAAAGTTACAGAGATCAGAGTGCAGAAAGTAAATATCATAGAGAGCAGAGTGAAGAGAGTAAAAATCACAGAAAGCAGAGTACAGAGAGTAAAAATCACAGAGTGCCGAGTGCAGAGAGTAAAAATCACAGAGAGCTGAGTGCAGAGATTAAAAATCAGAGAGAGCAGAGTGCGGAGAGTAAAAATCACAGAGAACGGAGTGCAGAGAGTAGAAATCACAGTGAGCAGAGTGCAGAGAGTAAAAATCACAGAGAGCAGAGTGCAGAGAGTAAAACTCTCAGAGGGCAGAGTGAAGAGAGTGAATATCACAGAGAACAGGTTGCGGAGAGTAAAAATCACAGAGAGCAGAGTACAGCGAGTAAAAATCACGGAGAGCAGAGTGCGGAGATTAAAAATCAGAGAGAGCTGAGGGCAGAGAGTAAAAATAAGAGAGAACAGAGTAGGGAGAGTAAATATCACAGAAATAAGAGTGCAGAGAGTAAAAATCACAGAGAGCTGAGTGCAGAGATTATAAATCAGAGAGAGCAGAGTGCGGAGAATAAAAATCACAGAGAACAGAGTGCAGAGAGTAGAAATCACAGAGAGCAGAGTGCAGAGAGTAAAAATCTCAGATATCAGAGTGCAGAGAGTAAAAATCACAGAGAGCAGAGTGTGGTGATTAAAATTCAGAGAGAGCAGAGTGCGGAGAATAAAAATCACAGAGAACAGAGTGCACAGAGTAGAAATCACAGAGAGCAGAGTGCAGAGAGTAAAAATCACAGAGATCAGAGTGCGGAGAGTAAAAGTTACAGAGATCAGAGTGCAGCAAGTAAATATCATAGAGAGCAGAGTGAAGAGAGTAAAAATCACAGAAAGCAGAGTACAGAGAGTAAAAATCACAGAGTGCCGAGTGCAGAGAGTAAAAATCACAGAGAGCTGAGTGCAGAGATTAAAAATCAGAGAGAGCAGAGTGCGGAGAGTAAAAATCACAGAGAACGGAGTGCAGAGAGTAGAAATCACAGTGAGCAGAGTGCAGAGAGTAAAAATCACAGAGAGCAGAGTGCAGAGAGTAAAACTCTCAGAGGGCAGAGTGAAGAGAGTGAATATCACAGAGAACAGGTTGCGGAGAGTAAAAATCACAGAGAGCAGAGTACAGCGAGTAAAAATCACGGAGAGCAGAGTGCGGAGATTAAAAATCAGAGAGAGCTGAGGGCAGAGAGTAAAAATAAGAGAGAACAGAGTAGGGAGAGTAAATATCACAGAAATAAGAGTGCAGAGAGTAAATATCACAGAGAGCAGAGTGCAGAGAGCAAAAGCCACAGAGATCAGTGTGCAGAGAGTAAAAATCACAGAGACAGAATGCACAGTGTGAAAATCACAGAAATCAGAGTGCAGAGAGTAAAAATCACAGAGAGCAGAGTACAGAGAGTAAACATTAGAGAGAGCACAGTGCGGAGAGTAAATATCACAGAGACCAGAATGAAGAGAGTGAAAATCACAGGGTGCCGAATGCTGAGAGTAAAAATCACAGAGAGCTGAGTGCAGAGAGTAAGAAGCACAGAGAGCAGAGTGAGGAGATTAAAAATCAGAGAGAGCAGAGTGCGGAGAATAAAAATCACAGAGAACAGAGTCCAGAGAGTAGGAATCACAGAGAGCAGAGTGCAGAGAGTAAAAATCTCAGAGGGCAGAGTGCGGAGAGTAAAAATCTCTAAGAATGGAGTGATGATAATATAACTCACAGAGAGCAGAGGCCAGAGAATAAAACTCACAGAGATCGGAGTGCGGAGAGTAAAAATTACAGAGATCAGAGTGCAGAGAATAAAAATCACAGAGAGCAGAGTGCTGAGAGTAAAAATTAGAGAGAGCACAGGGCGGGGAGTAAAAATCACAGAGAACACAGTGCAGAGAGAAAAAAATCACAGAGCGCAGAGTGCAGAGAGTGAAAATCACAGAAATTAGAGTGCAGAGTGTAAAAATCACAGAGCGCAGAGTGCAGAGAGTCAAAATGACAGAAAACAGAGTGCAGAGTGTAAAAATCTCAGAGAATAGAGTGCGGAGAGTAAAAATCACAGACAGCAGAGTGCGGTGAGTAAAGATCACAGAGAGCAGAGTACAGAGAGTAAAATTCACAGAGTCCCGCGTGTAGAGAGTAAAAATTACAGAGAGCAGAGTGAGGAGATTAAAAATTAGAGAGAGCACAGTGCGGAGAGTAAAAATCACAGAGAACAGAGTGCAGAGAGTAAAAATCAGAGAGAGCTGAGGGCAGAGAGTAAAAATAAGAGAGAACAGAGTAGGGAGAGTAAATATCACAGAAATAAGAGTGCAGAGAGTAAAAATCACAGAGAGCTGAGTGCAGAGATTATAAATCAGAGAGAGCAGAGTGCGGAGAATAAAAATCACAGAGAACAGAGTGCAGAGAGTAGAAATCACAGAGAGCAGAGTGCAGAGAGTAAAAATCTCAGATATCAGAGTGCAGAGAGTAAAAATCACAGAGAGCAGAGTGTGGTGATTAAAATTCAGAGAGAGCAGAGTGCGGAGAATAAAAATCACAGAGAACAGAGTGCACAGAGTAGAAATCACAGAGAGCAGAGTGCAGAGAGTAAAAATCACAGAGATCAGAGTGCGGAGAGTAAAAGTTACAGAGATCAGAGTGCAGCAAGTAAATATCATAGAGAGCAGAGTGAAGAGAGTAAAAATCACAGAAAGCAGAGTACAGAGAGTAAAAATCACAGAGTGCCGAGTGCAGAGAGTAAAAATCACAGAGAGCTGAGTGCAGAGATTAAAAATCAGAGAGAGCAGAGTGCGGAGAGTAAAAATCACAGAGAACGGAGTGCAGAGAGTAGAAATCACAGTGAGCAGAGTGCAGAGAGTAAAAATCACAGAGAGCAGAGTGCAGAGAGTAAAACTCTCAGAGGGCAGAGTGAAGAGAGTGAATATCACAGAGAACAGGTTGCGGAGAGTAAAAATCACAGAGAGCAGAGTACAGCGAGTAAAAATCACGGAGAGCAGAGTGCGGAGATTAAAAATCAGAGAGAGCTGAGGGCAGAGAGTAAAAATAAGAGAGAACAGAGTAGGGAGAGTAAATATCACAGAAATAAGAGTGCAGAGAGTAAATATCACAGAGAGCAGAGTGCAGAGAGCAAAAGCCACAGAGATCAGTGTGCAGAGAGTAAAAATCACAGAGACAGAATGCACAGTGTGAAAATCACAGAAATCAGAGTGCAGAGAGTAAAAATCACAGAGAGCAGAGTACAGAGAGTAAACATTAGAGAGAGCACAGTGCGGAGAGTAAATATCACAGAGACCAGAATGAAGAGAGTGAAAATCACAGGGTGCCGAATGCTGAGAGTAAAAATCACAGAGAGCTGAGTGCAGAGAGTAAGAAGCACAGAGAGCAGAGTGAGGAGATTAAAAATCAGAGAGAGCAGAGTGCGGAGAATAAAAATCACAGAGAACAGAGTCCAGAGAGTAGGAATCACAGAGAGCAGAGTGCAGAGAGTAAAAATCTCAGAGGGCAGAGTGCGGAGAGTAAAAATCTCTAAGAATGGAGTGATGATAATATAACTCACAGAGAGCAGAGGCCAGAGAATAAAACTCACAGAGATCGGAGTGCGGAGAGTAAAAATTACAGAGATCAGAGTGCAGAGAATAAAAATCACAGAGAGCAGAGTGCTGAGAGTAAAAATTAGAGAGAGCACAGGGCGGGGAGTAAAAATCACAGAGAACACAGTGCAGAGAGAAAAAAATCACAGAGCGCAGAGTGCAGAGAGTGAAAATCACAGAAATTAGAGTGCAGAGTGTAAAAATCACAGAGCGCAGAGTGCAGAGAGTCAAAATGACAGAAAACAGAGTGCAGAGTGTAAAAATCTCAGAGAATAGAGTGCGGAGAGTAAAAATCACAGACAGCAGAGTGCGGTGAGTAAAGATCACAGAGAGCAGAGTACAGAGAGTAAAATTCACAGAGTCCCGCGTGTAGAGAGTAAAAATTACAGAGAGCAGAGTGAGGAGATTAAAAATTAGAGAGAGCACAGTGCGGAGAGTAAAAATCACAGAGAACAGAGTGCAGAGAGTAAAACTTAGAGAGAGCACAGTACGGAGAGTAAAAATCACAGAGAACAGAGTGCAGAGAGTAAAAATCCCAGAGCGCAGAGTGCAGAAAGTGAAAATCACAGCAATTAGAGTGCAGAGAGTAAAAATCACAGAGAACAGACTGGGGAGAGTAAAAATCGCAGAAAACAGTGTACACAGAGTAAATATCACAGAGATCAGAGAGCAGAGAGTAAAAATCACAGAGAACAGAGTGCGGAGAGCAAAAATCACTGAGAACAGAGTGCACAGAGTAATGATCACAGAGATCATAGTGCAGAGAGTAAAAATCACAGAGAACAGAGTGCAGAGAGTAAAAATCACAGACAGCTGAGTGCAGAGAGTAAAAATCACAGAGAGCAGAGTGCGGAGATGAAAAATCAGAGAGAGCAGAGTGCGGAGAATAAAAATAACAGAGATCAGAGTGAAGAGAGTAAAAAAGACAGGGAACAGAGTGCAGACTGTAAAAATCAAAGAGAACAGAGTGCGGAGAGTAAAAATCGCAGAGAGCATAGTGCAGTGATTAAAAATCACAGAGAGCAGGGTGCGGAGAGTAAAAATGACAGAGAACAGAGAGCAGACTGTAAAAATCACAGACAACACAGTGCGGAGAGAAAAAAATCACAGAGTACCGAGTGCAGAGAGTAAAAATCACAGACAGCTGAGTGCAGAGAGTAACCATCACAGAGAGCAGAGTGCGGAGATGAAAAATCAGAGAGAGCAGAGTGCGGAGAATAAAAATAACAGACATCAGAGTGCAGAGAGTAAAAATGACAGGGAACAGAGTGCAGACTGTAAAAATCAAAGAGAACAGAGTGCGGAGAGTAAAAATCACAGACAGCTGAGTGCAGAGAGTAAAAATCACAGAGAGCAGAGTGCGGAGATTAAAAATCAGCGAGAGCAGAGTGCGGAGAATAAAAATCACAGAGAACAGAGTGCACAGAGTAGAAATCACAGAGAGCAGAGTGCAGAGAGTAAAAAGCTCAGAGGGCAGAGTGAAGAGAGTGAATATCACAGAGAGCAGAGTACAGAGAGTAAAAATCACAGAGTGCCGAGTGCAGAGAGTAAAAATCACAGACTGCTGAGTGCAGAGTGTAAAAATCACAGACAGCAGAGTGCGGAGATTTAAAATCAGAGAGAGCAGAGAGCAGAGAATAAAAATCACAGAGAACAGAGTGCGGACAGTAGAAATCACAGAGAGCAGAGTGTAGAGAGTAAAAATATCAGAGCGCAGAGTGCAGAGATTAAAAATCACAGAGAGCAGAGTGCGGAGAGTAAAAATCACAGAGATCTGAGTGCAGAGAGTAAAAATCACAGAGATCAGAGTGCGGAGAGTAAAAGTTACTGAGATCAGAGTGCAGAAAGTAAAAATCACAGAGTGCCGAGTGCAGAGAGTAAAAATCACAGAGAGCTGAGTGCAGAGATTATAAATCAGAGAGAGCAGAGTGCGGAGAATAAAAATCACAGAGAACAGAGTGCAGAGAGTAGAAATCACAGAGAGCAGAGTGCAGAGAGTAAAAATCTCAGATATCAGAGTGCAGAGAGTAAAAATCAGAGAGAGCAGAGTGCGGAGAATAAAAATCACAGAGAACAGAGTGCAGAGAGTAGAAATCACAGAGAGCCGAGTGCAGAGAGTAAAAATCTCAGAGGGCAGAGTGCGGAGAGTGAAAATCACAGAGATCAGAGTGCAGAGAGGAAAAGTCTCAGAGATCAGAGTGCAGAGAGTAAAAATCACAGAGATCAGAGTGCAGAGAGTAAAAATCACAGAGAGCAGAGTGCAGACTGTAAAAATCACCGAGAACAGAGTGCAGAGCGTAACCATCACAGAGAACAGTGTGCGGAGAGTAAAAATCACAGAGAGCAGAGTGAAGAGAGTAAAAATCACAGAGAGCAGAGTACAGAGAGTAAAAATCACAGAGTGCCGAGTACAGAGAGTAAAAATCACAGAGATCAGAGTGCGGAGAGTAAAAGTTACAGAGATCAGAGTGCAGAAAGTAAATATCACAGAGAGCAGAGTGAAGAGAGTAAAAATCACAGAAAGCAGAGTGCAGAGAGTAAAAATCACAGAGATCAGAGTGCAGAGATTAAAAATCAGAGAGAGCAGAGTGCGGAGAATAAAAATCACAGAGAGCAGAGTGCAGAGAGTAAAAATCTCAGAGGGCAGAGTGCGGAGAGTGAAAATCACCGAGATCAGAGTGCAGGGAGTAAAAATCACAGAGAGCTGAGTACAGCGAGTAAAAATCACGGAGAGCAGAGTGCGGAGATTAAAAATCAAAGAGAGCTGAGGGCAGACAGTAAAAATAACAGAGATCAGACTAGGGAGAGTAAATATCACAGAGATCAGAGTTCAGAGTGTAAACATCACAGAGAACAGAGTGCAGAGAGGAAAAGTCTCAGAGATCAGAGTGCAGAGAGTAAAAATCACAGAGATCAGAGTGCAGAGAGTAAAAATCACAGAGAGCAGAGTGCAGACTGTAAAAATCACCGAGAACAGAGTGCAGAGCGTAACCATCACAGAGAACAGTGTGCGGAGAGTAAAAATCACAGAGAGCAGAGTGAAGAGAGTAAAAATCACAGAGAGCAGAGTACAGAGAGTAAAAATCACAGAGTGCCGAGTACAGAGAGTAAAAATCACAGAGATCAGAGTGCGGAGAGTAAAAGTTACAGAGATCAGAGTGCAGAAAGTAAATATCACAGAGAGCAGAGTGAAGAGAGTAAAAATCACAGAAAGCAGAGTGCAGAGAGTAAAAATCACAGAGATCAGAGTGCAGAGATTAAAAATCAGAGAGAGCAGAGTGCGGAGAATAAAAATCACAGAGAGCAGAGTGCAGAGAGTAAAAATCTCAGAGGGCAGAGTGCGGAGAGTGAAAATCACCGAGATCAGAGTGCAGGGAGTAAAAATCACAGAGAGCTGAGTACAGCGAGTAAAAATCACGGAGAGCAGAGTGCGGAGATTAAAAATCAAAGAGAGCTGAGGGCAGACAGTAAAAATAACAGAGATCAGACTAGGGAGAGTAAATATCACAGAGATCAGAGTTCAGAGTGTAAACATCACAGAGAACAGAGTGCAGAGAGTAAAAATCACACAGACCTGAGGGCAGAGGGTAAAGATCACAGAGAGCAGAGTGCAGAGAGTAAAAATTAGAGAGAGCACAGGGCGGGGAGTAAAAATCACAGAGAACACAGTGCAGAGAGAAAAAAATCACAGAGCGCAGAGTGCAGAGAGTGAAAATCACAGAAATTAGAGTGCAGAGTGTAAAAATCACAGAGCGCAGAGTGCAGAGAGTATAAATGACAGAAAACAGAGCGCAGAGTGTAAAAATCTCAGAGAATAGAGTGCGGAGAGTAAAAATCACAGACAGCAGAGTGCGGTGAGTAAAGATCACAGAGAGCAGAGTACAGAGAGTAAAATTCACAGAGTCCCGCGTGTACAGAGTAAAAATTACAGAGAGCAGAGTGAGGAGATTAAAAATTAGAGAGAGCACAGTGCGGAGAGTAAAAATCACAGAGAACAGAGCGCAGAGAGTAAATATTAGAGAGAGCACAGTACGGAGAGTAAAAATCACAGAGAACAGAGTGCAGAGTAAAAATCCCAGAGCGCAGAGTGCAGAGAGTGAAAATCACAGAAATTAGAGTGCAGAGAGTAAAAATCACAGAGAACAGACTGGGGAGAGTAAAAATCACAGAAAACAGTGTACACAGAGTAAATATCACAGAGATCAGAGAGCAGAGAGTAAAAATCACAGAGAACAGAGTGCGGAGAGCAAAAATCACAGAGCGCAGAGTGAAGAGAGTAAAAATCACAGAAAGCAGAGTGCAGAGAGTAAAAATCACAGAGATCAGAGTGCGGAGATTAAAAATCAGAGAGAGCAGAGTGCGGAGAATAAAAAGCACAGAGAGCAGAGTGCAGAGAGTAAAAATCTCAGAGGGCAGAGTGCGGAGAGTGAAAATCACCGAGATCAGAGTGCAGGGAGTAAAAATCACAGAGAGCATAGTGCAGAGATTAAAAATCACAGAGAGCAGGGTGCAGAGAGTAAAAATCACAGAGAGCTGAGTACAGCGAGTAAAAATCACGGAGAGCAGAGTGCGGAGATTAAAAATCAAAGAGAGCTGAGGGCAGACAGTAAAAATAACAGAGATCAGACTAGGGAGAGTAAATATCACAGAGATCAGAGTTCAGAGAGTAAACATCACAGAGAACAGAGTGCAGAGAGTAAAAATCACACAGACCTGAGGGCAGAGAGTAAAGATCACAGAGAGCAGAGTGCAGAGAGTAAAACTCTCAGAGATCATAGTGCGGAGACCAAACATCACAGAGAACAGAGTGCAGAGAGTAAAAATCACACAGACCTGAGGGCAGAGAGTAAAGATCACAGAGAGCAGAGTGCAGAGAGTAAAACTCTCAGAGATCATAATGCGGAGACCAAACATCACAGAGAACAGAGTGCAGAGAGTAAAAATCACACAGACCTGAGGGCAGAGAGTAAAGATCACAGAGAGCAGAGTGCAGAGAGTGAAACTCTCAGAGATCATAGTGCGGAGACCAAACATCACAGAGAACAGAGTGCAGAGAGTAAAAATCACACAGACCTGAGGGCAGAGAGTAAAGATCACAGAGAGCAGAGTGCAGAGAGTAAAACTCTCAGAGATCATAGGGCGGAGACCAAACATCACAGAGAACAGAGTGCAGAGAGTAAAAATCACACAGACCTGAGGGCAGAGAGTAAAGATCACAGAGAGCACAGGGCAGAGAGTAAAACTCTCAGAGATCATAGTGCGGAGAACAAACATCACAGAGAACAGAGTGCGGAGAGCAAAAATCACAGAGAACAGAGTGAACAGAGTAATAAGCACAGAGAACATAGTGCAGAGAATAAAAATCACAGAGAGCAGAGTACAGAGAGTAAAAATCACAGAGTGCCGAGTGCAGAGAGTGAAAATCACAGACAGCTGAGTGCAGAGAGTAATAATCAGAGAAAGCAGAGTGCGGAGATTAAAAATCAGTGAGAGCAGAGTGCGGAGATTAAAAATCAGAGAGAGCAGAGAGCGGAGAATAAAAGTCACAGAGAACGGAGTGCAGAGAGTAGAAATCACAGAGAGCAGAGTGCAGAGAGTAAAACTCACAGAGACCAGAGTGCGGAGAGTAAAAATCACAGAGATCTGTGTGCAGAGAATAAAAGTCTCAGAGATCAGAGTGCGGAGAGTAAAAATCACAGAGAACAGAGCGCAGTCTGTAAAACTCATCGAGAACAGAGTGCAGAGAGTAACCATCACAGAGAACAGTGTGCGGAGAGTAAAAATCACACAGAGCTGATGGCAGAGTGTAAAAATCACAGAGAGCAGAGGGCAGAGGGTAAATCTCACAGAGATCAGAGTCCGGAGAGCAAACATCACAGAGAACAGAGTGCAGAGAATAAAAATAACAGACCGCAGAGTGCAGAGAGCGAAAATCACAGAAATTAGAGTGCAGAGAGTAAAAATCACAGAGAACAGACTGGGGAGAGTAAAAATCACAGAAAACAGTGTACACAGAGTAAATATCACAGAGATCAGAGAGCAGAGAGTAAAAACCACAGAGAGCAGAATTGGCGGAGTAAAAATCACAGAAAGCAGAGTGCGGAGTGTAAAAATCACAGAGAGAAGTGTGCAGGGAGTAAAAATCACAGACAGCAGAGTGAAGAGAGTAAAAATCACAGAGATCAGAGTGCGGAAAGTCAAAATCACAGAGAGCGGATTGCAGAGATTAAAAATCCCAGAGATCAGAATGCAGAGAGTAAGAATCTCTGAGAGCTGAGTGCAGAGAGTAAACATCACAGAGAACAGAGTGCAGAGAGTAAAAATCACACAGACCTGAGGGCAGAGAGTAAAGATCACAGTGGGCAGAGGGCAGAGAGTAAGACTCTCAGAGATCATAGTGCGGAGAGCAAACATTACAGAGAACAGAGTGCAGAGAGTAAAAATCACAGAGAGCATAGTGCAGTAATTAAAAATCACAGAGAGCAGGGTGCGGAGAGAAAAAAATCACAGAGTACCGAGTGCAGAGAGTAAAAATCACAGACAGCTGAGTGCAGAGAGTAAAAATCACAGAGATCAGAGTGCGGAGATGAAAAATCAGAGAGAGCAGAGTGCGGAGAATAAAAATCACAGAGAACAGAGTTCAGAGAGTAAAAATGACAGGGAACAGAGTGCAGACTGTAAAAATCAAAGAGAACAGAGTGTGGAGAGTAAAAATCACAGAGAGCAGAGTACAGAGAGTAAAACTCTCAGAGGGCAGAGTGAAGAGAGTGAATATCACAGAGAACAGGTTGCGGAGAGTAAAAATCACAGAGAGCAGAGTACAGCGAGTAAAAATCACGGAGAGCAGAGTGCGGAGATTAAAAATCAGAGAGAGCTGAGGGCAGAGAGTAAAAATAAGAGAGAACAGAGTAGGGAGAGTAAATATCACAGAAATAAGAGTGCAGAGAGTAAATATCACAGAGAGCAGAGTGCAGAGAGCAAAAGCCACAGAGATCAGTGTGCAGAGAGTAAAAATCACAGAGACAGAATGCACAGTGTGAAAATCACAGAAATCAGAGTGCAGAGAGTAAAAATCACAGAGAGCAGAGTACAGAGAGTAAACATTAGAGAGAGCACAGTGCGGAGAGTAAATATCACAGAGACCAGAATGAAGAGAGTGAAAATCACAGGGTGCCGAGTGCTGAGAGTAAAAATCACAGAGAGCTGAGTGCAGAGAGTAAGAAGCACAGAGAGCAGAGTGAGGAGATTAAAAATCAGAGAGAGCAGAGTGCGGAGAATAAAAATCACAGAGAACAGAGTCCAGAGAGTAGGAATCACAGAGAGCAGAGTGCAGAGAGTAAAAATCTCAGAGGGCAGAGTGCGGAGAGTAAAAATCTCTAAGAATGGAGTGCTGATAATATAACTCACAGAGAGCAGAGGCCAGAGAACAAAACTCACAGAGATCGGAGCGCGGAGAGTAAAAATTACAGAGATCAGAGTGCAGAGAGTAAAAATCACAGAGATCAGAGTGCGGAGAGTAAAAATCACAGAGATCTGAGTGCAGAGAGTAAAAATCACAGAGATCAGAGTGCGGAGAGTAAAAGTTACTGAGATCAGAGTGCAGAAAGTAAAAATCACAGAGTGCCGAGTGCAGAGAGTAAAAATCACAGAGAGCTGAGTGCAGAGATTATAAATCAGAGAAAGCAGAGTGCGGAGAATAAAAATCACAGAGAACAGAGTGCAGAGAGTAGAAATCACAGAGAGCAGAGTGCAGAGAGTAAAAATCTCAGATATCAGAGTGCAGAGAGTAAAAATCAGAGAGAGCAGAGTGCGGAGAATAAAAATCACAGAGAACAGAGTGCAGAGAGTAGAAATCACAGAGAGCCGAGTGCAGAGAGTAAAAATCTCAGAGGGCAGAGTGCGGAGAGTGAAAATCACAGAGATCAGAGTGCAGAGAGGAAAAGTCTCAGAGATCAGAGTGCAGAGAGTAAAAATCACAGAGATCAGAGTGCAGAGAGTAAAAATCACAGAGAGCAGAGTGCAGACTGTAAAAATCACCGAGAACAGAGTGCAGAGCGTAACCATCACAGAGAACAGTGTGCGGAGAGTAAAAATCACAGAGAGCAGAGTGAAGAGAGTAAAAATCACAGAGAGCAGAGTACAGAGAGTAAAAATCACAGAGTGCCGAGTACAGAGAGTAAAAATCACAGAGATCAGAGTGCGGAGAGTAAAAGTTACAGAGATCAGAGTGCAGAAAGTAAATATCACAGAGAGCAGAGTGAAGAGAGTAAAAATCACAGAAAGCAGAGTGCAGAGAGTAAAAATCACAGAGATCAGAGTGCAGAGATTAAAAATCAGAGAGAGCAGAGTGCGGAGAATAAAAATCACAGAGAGCAGAGTGCAGAGAGTAAAAATCTCAGAGGGCAGAGTGCGGAGAGTGAAAATCACCGAGATCAAAGTGCAGGGAGTAAAAATCACAGAGAGCATAGTGCAGAGATTAAAAATCACAGAGAGCAGGGTGCAGAGAGTAAAAATCACAGAGAGCTGAGTACAGCGAGTAAAAATCACGGAGAGCAGAGTGCGGAGATTAAAAATCAAAGAGAGCTGAGGGCAGACAGTAAAAATAACAGAGATCAGACTAGGGAGAGTAAATATCACAGAGATCAGAGTTCAGAGAGTAAACATCACAGAGAACAGAGTGCAGAGAGTGAAAATCACACAGACCTGAGGGCAGAGAGTAAAGATCACAGAGAGCAGAGTGCAGAGAGTAAAACTCTCAGAGATCATAGTGCGGAGACCAAAAATCACAGAGAGCAGAGTGCAGAGAGTAAAAATTAGAGAGAGCACAGGGCGGGGAGTAAAAATCACAGAGAACACAGTGCAGAGAGAAAAAAATCACAGAGCGCAGAGTGCAGAGAGTGAAAATCACAGAAATTAGAGTGCAGAGTGTAAAAATCACAGAGCGCAGAGTGCAGAGAGTAAAAATGACAGAAAACAGAGTGCAGAGTGTAAAAATCACAGAGAACAGACTGGGGAGAGTAAAAATCACAGACAGCAGAGTGCGGTGAGTAAAGATCACAGAGAGCAGAGCACAGAGAGTAAAATTCACAGAGTCCCGCGTGTAGAGAGTAAAAATTACAGAGAGCAGAGTGAGGAGATTAAAAATTAGAGAGAGCACAGTGCGGAGAGTAAAAATCACAGAGAACAGAGTGCAGAGAGTAAAACTTAGAGAGAGCACAGTACGGAGAGTAAAAATCACAGAGAACAGAGTGCAGAGAGTAAAAATCCCAGAGCGCAGAGTGCAGAAAGTGAAAATCACAGCAATTAGAGTGCAGAGAGTAAAAATCACAGAGAACAGACTGGGGAGAGTAAAAATCGCAGAAAACAGTGTACACAGAGTAAATATCACAGAGATCAGAGAGCAGAGAGTAAAAATCACAGAGAACAGAGTGCGGAGAGCAAAAATCACTGAGAACAGAGTGCACAGAGTAATGATCACAGAGATCATAGTGCAGAGAGTAAAAATCACAGAGAACAGAGTGCAGAGAGTAAAAATCACAGACAGCTGAGTGCAGAGAGTAAAAATCACAGAGCAGAGTGCGGAGATGAAAAATCAGAGAGAGCAGAGTGCGGAGAATAAAAATAACAGAGATCAGAGTGAAGAGAGTAAAAAAGACAGGGAACAGAGTGCAGACTGTAAAAATCAAAGAGAACAGAGTGCGGAGAGTAAAAATCGCAGAGAGCATAGTGCAGTGATTAAAAATCACAGAGAGCAGGGTGCGGAGAGTAAAAATGACAGAGAACAGAGAGCAGACTGTAAAAATCACAGACAACACAGTGCGGAGAGAAAAAAATCACAGAGTACCGAGTGCAGAGAGTAAAAATCACAGACAGCTGAGTGCAGAGAGTAACCATCACAGAGAGCAGAGTGCGGAGATGAAAAATCAGAGAGAGCAGAGTGCGGAGAATAAAAATAACAGACATCAGAGTGCAGAGAGTAAAAATGACAGGGAACAGAGTGCAGACTGTAAAAATCAAAGAGAACAGAGTGCGGAGAGTAAAAATCACAGACAGCTGAGTGCAGAGAGTAAAAATCACAGAGAGCAGAGTGCGGAGATTAAAAATCAGCGAGAGCAGAGTGCGGAGAATAAAAATCACAGAGAACAGAGTGCACAGAGTAGAAATCACAGAGAGCAGAGTGCAGAGAGTAAAAAGCTCAGAGGGCAGAGTGAAGAGAGTGAATATCACAGAGAGCAGAGTACAGAGAGTAAAAATCACAGAGTGCCGAGTGCAGAGAGTAAAAATCACAGACTGCTGAGTGCAGAGTGTAAAAATCACAGACAGCAGAGTGCGGAGATTTAAAATCAGAGAGAGCAGAGAGCAGAGAATAAAAATCACAGAGAACAGAGTGCGGACAGTAGAAATCACAGAGAGCAGAGTGTAGAGAGTAAAAATATCAGAGCGCAGAGTGCAGAGATTAAAAATCACAGAGAGCAGAGTGCGGAGAGTAAAAATCACAGAGATCTGAGTGCAGAGAGTAAAAATCACAGAGATCAGAGTGCGGAGAGTAAAAGTTACTGAGATCAGAGTGCAGAAAGTAAAAATCACAGAGTGCCGAGTGCAGAGAGTAAAAATCACAGAGAGCTGAGTGCAGAGATTATAAATCAGAGAGAGCAGAGTGCGGAGAATAAAAATCACAGAGAACAGAGTGCAGAGAGTAGAAATCACAGAGAGCAGAGTGCAGAGAGTAAAAATCTCAGATATCAGAGTGCAGAGAGTAAAAATCAGAGAGAGCAGAGTGCGGAGAATAAAAATCACAGAGAACAGAGTGCAGAGAGTAGAAATCACAGAGAGCCGAGTGCAGAGAGTAAAAATCTCAGAGGGCAGAGTGCGGAGAGTGAAAATCACAGAGATCAGAGTGCAGAGAGGAAAAGTCTCAGAGATCAGAGTGCAGAGAGTAAAAATCACAGAGATCAGAGTGCAGAGAGTAAAAATCACAGAGAGCAGAGTGCAGACTGTAAAAATCACCGAGAACAGAGTGCAGAGCGTAACCATCACAGAGAACAGTGTGCGGAGAGTAAAAATCACAGAGAGCAGAGTGAAGAGAGTAAAAATCACAGCGAGCAGAGTACAGAGAGTAAAAATCACAGAGTGCCGAGTACAGAGAGTAAAAATCACAGAGATCAGAGTGCGGAGAGTAAAAGTTACAGAGATCAGAGTGCAGAAAAGTAAATATCACAGAGAGCAGAGTGAAGAGAGTAAAAATCACAGAAAGCAGAGTGCAGAGAGTAAAAATCACAGAGATCAGAGTGCAGAGATTAAAAATCAGAGAGAGCAGAGTGCGGAGAATAAAAATCACAGAGAGCAGAGTGCAGAGAGTAAAAATCTCAGAGGGCAGAGTGCGGAGAGTGAAAATCACCGAGATCAGAGTGCAGGGAGTAAAAATCACAGAGAGCTGAGTACAGCGAGTAAAAATCACGGAGAGCAGAGTGCGGAGATTAAAAATCAAAGAGAGCTGAGGGCAGACAGTAAAAAATAACAGAGATCAGACTAGGGAGAGTAAATATCACAGAGATCAGAGTTCAGAGAGTAAACATCACAGAGAACAGAGTGCAGAGAGTAAAAATCACACAGACCTGAGGCAGAGAGTAAAGATCACAGAGAGCAGAGTGCAGAGAGTGAAACTCTCAGAGATCATAGTGCGGAGACCAAACATCACAGAGAACAGAGTGCAGAGAGTAAAAATCACACAGACCTGAGGGCAGAGAGTAAAGATCACAGAGAGCAGAGTGCAGAGAGTAAAACTCTCAGAGATCATAGGGCGGAGACCAAACATCACAGAGAACAGAGTGCAGAGAGTAAAAATCACACAGACCTGAGGGCAGAGAGTAAAGATCACAGAGAGCACAGGGCAGAGAGTAAAACTCTCAGAGATCATAGTGCGGAGAACAAACATCACAGAGAACAGAGTGCGGAGAGCAAAAATCACAGAGAACAGAGTGAACAGAGTAATAAGCACAGAGAACATAGTGCAGAGAATAAAAATCACAGAGAGCAGAGTACAGAGAGTAAAAATCACAGAGTGCCGAGTGCAGAGAGTGAAAATCACAGACAGCTGAGTGCAGAGAGTAATAATCAGAGAAAGCAGAGTGCGGAGATTAAAAATCAGTGAGAGCAGAGTGCGGAGATTAAAAATCAGAGAGAGCAGAGAGCGGAGAATAAAAGTCACAGAGAACGGAGTGCAGAGAGTAGAAATCACAGAGAGCAGAGTGCAGAGAGTAAAACTCACAGAGACCAGAGTGCGGAGAGTAAAAATCACAGAGATCTGTGTGCAGAGAATAAAAGTCTCAGAGATCAGAGTGCGGAGAGTAAAAATCACAGAGAACAGAGCGCAGTCTGTAAAACTCATCGAGAACAGAGTGCAGAGAGTAACCATCACAGAGAACAGTGTGCGGAGAGTAAAAATCACACAGAGCTGATGGCAGAGTGTAAAAATCACAGAGAGCAGAGGGCAGAGGGTAAATCTCACAGAGATCAGAGTCCGGAGAGCAAACATCACAGAGAACAGAGTGCAGAGAATAAAAATAACAGACCGCAGAGTGCAGAGAGCGAAAATCACAGAAATTAGAGTGCAGAGAGTAAAAATCACAGAGAACAGACTGGGGAGAGTAAAAATCACAGAAAACAGTGTACACAGAGTAAATATCACAGAGATCAGAGAGCAGAGAGTAAAAACCACAGAGAGCAGAATTGGCGGAGTAAAAATCACAGAAAGCAGAGTGCGGAGTGTAAAAATCACAGAGAGAAGTGTGCAGGGAGTAAAAATCACAGACAGCAGAGTGAAGAGAGTAAAAATCACAGAGATCAGAGTGCGGAAAGTCAAAATCACAGAGAGCGGATTGCAGAGATTAAAAATCCCAGAGATCAGAATGCAGAGAGTAAGAATCTCTGAGAGCTGAGTGCAGAGAGTAAACATCACAGAGAACAGAGTGCAGAGAGTAAAAATCACACAGACCTGAGGGCAGAGAGTAAAGATCACAGTGGGCAGAGGGCAGAGAGTAAGACTCTCAGAGATCATAGTGCGGAGAGCAAACATTACAGAGAACAGAGTGCAGAGAGTAAAAATCACAGAGAGCATAGTGCAGTAATTAAAAATCACAGAGAGCAGGGTGCGGAGAGAAAAAAATCACAGAGTACCGAGTGCAGAGAGTAAAAATCACAGACAGCTGAGTGCAGAGAGTAAAAATCACAGAGATCAGAGTGCGGAGATGAAAAATCAGAGAGAGCAGAGTGCGGAGAATAAAAATCACAGAGAACAGAGTTCAGAGAGTAAAAATGACAGGGAACAGAGTGCAGACTGTAAAAATCAAAGAGAACAGAGTGTGGAGAGTAAAAATCACAGAGAGCAGAGTACAGAGAGTAAAACTCTCAGAGGGCAGAGTGAAGAGAGTGAATATCACAGAGAACAGGTTGCGGAGAGTAAAAATCACAGAGAGCAGAGTACAGCGAGTAAAAATCACGGAGAGCAGAGTGCGGAGATTAAAAATCAGAGAGAGCTGAGGGCAGAGAGTAAAAATAAGAGAGAACAGAGTAGGGAGAGTAAATATCACAGAAATAAGAGTGCAGAGAGTAAATATCACAGAGAGCAGAGTGCAGAGAGCAAAAGCCACAGAGATCAGTGTGCAGAGAGTAAAAATCACAGAGACAGAATGCACAGTGTGAAAATCACAGAAATCAGAGTGCAGAGAGTAAAAATCACAGAGAGCAGAGTACAGAGAGTAAACATTAGAGAGAGCACAGTGCGGAGAGTAAATATCACAGAGACCAGAATGAAGAGAGTGAAAATCACAGGGTGCCGAGTGCTGAGAGTAAAAATCACAGAGAGCTGAGTGCAGAGAGTAAGAAGCACAGAGAGCAGAGTGAGGAGATTAAAAATCAGAGAGAGCAGAGTGCGGAGAATAAAAATCACAGAGAACAGAGTCCAGAGAGTAGGAATCACAGAGAGCAGAGTGCAGAGAGTAAAAATCTCAGAGGGCAGAGTGCGGAGAGTAAAAATCTCTAAGAATGGAGTGCTGATAATATAACTCACAGAGAGCAGAGGCCAGAGAACAAAACTCACAGAGATCGGAGCGCGGAGAGTAAAAATTACAGAGATCAGAGTGCAGAGAGTAAAAATCACAGAGATCAGAGTGCGGAGAGTAAAAATCACAGAGATCTGAGTGCAGAGAGTAAAAATCACAGAGATCAGAGTGCGGAGAGTAAAAGTTACTGAGATCAGAGTGCAGAAAGTAAAAATCACAGAGTGCCGAGTGCAGAGAGTAAAAATCACAGAGAGCTGAGTGCAGAGATTATAAATCAGAGAAAGCAGAGTGCGGAGAATAAAAATCACAGAGAACAGAGTGCAGAGAGTAGAAATCACAGAGAGCAGAGTGCAGAGAGTAAAAATCTCAGATATCAGAGTGCAGAGAGTAAAAATCAGAGAGAGCAGAGTGCGGAGAATAAAAATCACAGAGAACAGAGTGCAGAGAGTAGAAATCACAGAGAGCCGAGTGCAGAGAGTAAAAATCTCAGAGGGCAGAGTGCGGAGAGTGAAAATCACAGAGATCAGAGTGCAGAGAGGAAAAGTCTCAGAGATCAGAGTGCAGAGAGTAAAAATCACAGAGATCAGAGTGCAGAGAGTAAAAATCACAGAGAGCAGAGTGCAGACTGTAAAAATCACCGAGAACAGAGTGCAGAGCGTAACCATCACAGAGAACAGTGTGCGGAGAGTAAAAATCACAGAGAGCAGAGTGAAGAGAGTAAAAATCACAGAGAGCAGAGTACAGAGAGTAAAAATCACAGAGTGCCGAGTACAGAGAGTAAAAATCACAGAGATCAGAGTGCGGAGAGTAAAAGTTACAGAGATCAGAGTGCAGAAAGTAAATATCACAGAGAGCAGAGTGAAGAGAGTAAAAATCACAGAAAGCAGAGTGCAGAGAGTAAAAATCACAGAGATCAGAGTGCAGAGATTAAAAATCAGAGAGAGCAGAGTGCGGAGAATAAAAATCACAGAGAGCAGAGTGCAGAGAGTAAAAATCTCAGAGGGCAGAGTGCGGAGAGTGAAAATCACCGAGATCAAAGTGCAGGGAGTAAAAATCACAGAGAGCATAGTGCAGAGATTAAAAATCACAGAGAGCAGGGTGCAGAGAGTAAAAATCACAGAGAGCTGAGTACAGCGAGTAAAAATCACGGAGAGCAGAGTGCGGAGATTAAAAATCAAAGAGAGCTGAGGGCAGACAGTAAAAATAACAGAGATCAGACTAGGGAGAGTAAATATCACAGAGATCAGAGTTCAGAGAGTAAACATCACAGAGAACAGAGTGCAGAGAGTGAAAATCACACAGACCTGAGCGCAGAGAGTAAAGATCACAGAGAGCAGAGTGCAGAGAGTAAAACTCTCAGAGATCATAGTGCGGAGACCAAAAATCACAGAGAGCAGAGTGCAGAGAGTAAAAATTAGAGAGAGCACAGGGCGGGGAGTAAAAATCACAGAGAACACAGTGCAGAGAGAAAAAAATCACAGAGCGCAGAGTGCAGAGAGTGAAAATCACAGAAATTAGAGTGCAGAGTGTAAAAATCACAGAGCGCAGAGTGCAGAGAGTAAAAATGACAGAAAACAGAGTGCAGAGTGTAAAAATCACAGAGAACAGACTGGGGAGAGTAAAAATCACAGACAGCAGAGTGCGGTGAGTAAAGATCACAGAGAGCAGAGCACAGAGAGTAAAATTCACAGAGTCCCGCGTGTAGAGAGTAAAAATTACAGAGAGCAGAGTGAGGAGATTAAAAATTAGAGAGAGCACAGTGCGGAGAGTAAAAATCACAGAGAACAGAGTGCAGAGAGTAAAACTTAGAGAGAGCACAGTACGGAGAGTAAAAATCACAGAGAACAGAGTGCAGAGAGTAAAAATCCCAGAGCGCAGAGTGCAGAAAGTGAAAATCACAGCAATTAGAGTGCAGAGAGTAAAAATCACAGAGAACAGACTGGGGAGAGTAAAAATCGCAGAAAACAGTGTACACAGAGTAAATATCACAGAGATCAGAGAGCAGAGAGTAAAAATCACAGAGAACAGAGTGCGGAGAGCAAAAATCACTGAGAACAGAGTGCACAGAGTAATGATCACAGAGATCATAGTGCAGAGAGTAAAAATCACAGAGAACAGAGTGCAGAGAGTAAAAATCACAGACAGCTGAGTGCAGAGAGTAAAAATCACAGAGCAGAGTGCGGAGATGAAAAATCAGAGAGAGCAGAGTGCGGAGAATAAAAATAACAGAGATCAGAGTGAAGAGAGTAAAAAAGACAGGGAACAGAGTGCAGACTGTAAAAATCAAAGAGAACAGAGTGCGGAGAGTAAAAATCGCAGAGAGCATAGTGCAGTGATTAAAAATCACAGAGAGCAGGGTGCGGAGAGTAAAAATGACAGAGAACAGAGAGCAGACTGTAAAAATCACAGACAACACAGTGCGGAGAGAAAAAAATCACAGAGTACCGAGTGCAGAGAGTAAAAATCACAGACAGCTGAGTGCAGAGAGTAACCATCACAGAGAGCAGAGTGCGTAGATGAAAAATCAGAGAGAGCAGAGTGCGGAGAATAAAAATAACAGACATCAGAGTGCAGAGAGTAAAAATGACAGGGAACAGAGTGCAGACTGTAAAAATCAAAGAGAACAGAGTGCGGAGAGTAAAAATCACAGACAGCTGAGTGCAGAGAGTAAAAATCACAGAGAGCAGAGTGCGGAGATTAAAAATCAGCGAGAGCAGAGTGCGGAGAATAAAAATCACAGAGAACAGAGTGCACAGAGTAGAAATCACAGAGAGCAGAGTGCAGAGAGTAAAAAGCTCAGAGGGCAGAGTGAAGAGAGTGAATATCACAGAGAGCAGAGTACAGAGAGTAAAAATCACAGAGTGCCGAGTGCAGAGAGTAAAAATCACAGACTGCTGAGTGCAGAGTGTAAAAATCACAGACAGCAGAGTGCGGAGATTTAAAATCAGAGAGAGCAGAGAGCAGAGAATAAAAATCACAGAGAACAGAGTGCGGACAGTAGAAATCACAGAGAGCAGAGTGTAGAGAGTAAAAATATCAGAGCGCAGAGTGCAGAGATTAAAAATCACAGAGAGCAGAGTGCGGAGAGTAAAAATCACAGAGATCTGAGTGCAGAGAGTAAAAATCACAGAGATCAGAGTGCGGAGAGTAAAAGTTACTGAGATCAGAGTGCAGAAAGTAAAAATCACAGAGTGCCGAGTGCAGAGAGTAAAAATC
Organism: Mobula birostris; assembly: GCF_030028105.1. Classification (NCBI taxonomy): domain Eukaryota; kingdom Metazoa; phylum Chordata; class Chondrichthyes; order Myliobatiformes; family Myliobatidae; genus Mobula; species Mobula birostris. Next base: position 112,394 of record NW_027274121.1, read on the forward strand.
ACAGAGAGCTGAGTGCAGAGATTATAAATCAGAGAGAGCAGAGTGCGGAGAATAAAAATCACAGAGAACAGAGTGCAGAGAGTAGAAATCACAGAGAGCAGAGTGCAGAGAGTAAAAATCTCAGATATCAGAGTGCAGAGAGTAAAAATCAGAGAGAGCAGAGTGCGGAGAATAAAAATCACAGAGAACAGAGTGCAGAGAGTAGAAATCACAGAGAGCCGAGTGCAGAGAGTAAAAATCTCAGAGGGCAGAGTGCGGAGAGTGAAAATCACAGAGATCAGAGTGCAGAGAGGAAAAGTCTCAGAGATCAGAGTGCAGAGAGTAAAAATCACAGAGATCAGAGTGCAGAGAGTAAAAATCACAGAGAGCAGAGTGCAGACTGTAAAAATCACCGAGAACAGAGTGCAGAGCGTAACCATCACAGAGAACAGTGTGCGGAGAGTAAAAATCACAGAGAGCAGAGTGAAGAGAGTAAAAATCACAGAGAGCAGAGTACAGAGAGTAAAAATCACAGAGTGCCGAGTACAGAGAGTAAAAATCACAGAGATCAGAGTGCGGAGAGTAAAAGTTACAGAGATCAGAGTGCAGAAAGTAAATATCACAGAGAGCAGAGTGAAGAGAGTAAAAATCACAGAAAGCAGAGTGCAGAGAGTAAAAATCACAGAGATCAGAGTGCAGAGATTAAAAATCAGAGAGAGCAGAGTGCGGAGAATAAAAATCACAGAGAGCAGAGTGCAGAGAGTAAAAATCTCAGAGGGCAGAGTGCGGAGAGTGAAAATCACCGAGATCAGAGTGCAGGGAGTAAAAATCACAGAGAGCTGAGTACAGCGAGTAAAAATCACGGAGAGCAGAGTGCGGAGATTAAAAATCAAAGAGAGCTGAGGGCAGACAGTAAAAATAACAGAGATCAGACTAGGGAGAGTAAATATCACAGAGATCAGAGTTCAGAGAGTAAACATCACAGAGAACAGAGTGCAGAGAGTAAAAATCACACAGACCTGAGGGCAGAGAGTAAAGATCACAGAGAGCAGAGTGCAGAGAGTAAAACTCTCAGAGATCATAGTGCGGAGTCCAAACATCACAGAGAACAGAGTGCAGAGAGTAAAAATCACACAGACCTGAGGGCAGAGAGTAAAGATCACAGAGAGCAGAGTGCAGAGAGTAAAACTCTCAGAGATCATAGTGCGGAGACCAAACATCACAGAGAACAGAGTGCAGAGAGTAAAAATCACACAGACCTGAGGGCAGAGAGTAAAGATCACAGAGAGCAGAGTGCAGAGAGTAAAACTCTCAGAGATCATAGGGCGGAGACCAAACATCACAGAGAACAGAGTGCAGAGAGTAAAAATCACACAGACCTGAGGGCAGAGAGTAAAGATCACAGAGAGCACAGGGCAGAGAGTAAAACTCTCAGAGATCATAGTGCGGAGAACAAACATCACAGAGAACAGAGTGCGGAGAGCAAAAATCACTGAGAACAGAGTGAACAGAGTAATAAACACAGAGAACATAGTGCAGAGAATAAAAATCACAGAGAGCAGAGTACAGAGAGTAAAAATCACAGAGTGCCGAGTGCAGAGAGTGAAAATCACAGACAGCTGAGTGCAGAGAGTAATAATCAGAGAAAGCAGAGTGCGGAGATTAAAAATCAGTGAGAGCAGAGTGCGGAGATTAAAAATCAGAGAGAGCAGAGAGCGGAGAATAAAAGTCACAGAGAACGGAGTGCAGAGAGTAGAAATCACAGAGAGCAGAGTGCAGAGAGTAAAACTCACAGAGACCAGAGTGCGGAGAGTAAAAATCACAGAGATCTGTGTGCAGAGAATAAAAGTCTCAGAGATCAGAGTGCGGAGAGTAAAAATCACAGAGAACAGAGCGCAGTCTGTAAAACTCATCGAGAACAGAGTGCAGAGAGTAACCATCACAGAGAACAGTGTGCGGAGAGTAAAAATCACACAGAGCTGATGGCAGAGTGTAAAAATCACAGAGAGCAGAGGGCAGAGGGTAAATCTCACAGAGATCAGAGTCCGGAGAGCAAACATCACAGAGAACAGAGTGCAGAGAATAAAAATAACAGACCGCAGAGTGCAGAGAGCGAAAATCACAGAAATTAGAGTGCAGAGAGTAAAAATCACAGAGAACAGACTGGGGAGAGTAAAAATCACAGAACACAGTGTACACAGAGTAAATATCACAGAGATCAGAGAGCAGAGAGTAAAAACCACAGAGAGCAGAATTGGCGGAGTAAAAATCACAGAAAGCAGAGTGCGGAGTGTAAAAATCACAGAGAGAAGTGTGCAGGGAGTAAAAATCACAGACAGCAGAGTGAAGAGAGTAAAAATCACAGAGATCAGAGTGCGGAAAGTCAAAATCACAGAGAGCGGATTGCAGAGATTAAAAATCCCAGAGATCAGAATGCAGAGAGTAAGAATCTCTGAGAGCTGAGTGCAGAGAGTAAACATCACAGAGAACAGAGTGCAGAGAGTAAAAATCACACAGACCTGAGGGCAGAGAGTAAAGATCACAGTGGGCAGAGGGCAGAGAGTAAGACTCTCAGAGATCATAGTGCGGAGAGCAAACATCACAGAGAACAGAGTGCAGAGAGTAAAAATCACAGAGAGCATAGTGCAGTAATTAAAAATCACAGAGAGCAGGGTGCGGAGAGTAAAACTCTCAGAGATCATAGGGCGGAGACCAAACATCACAGAGAACAGAGTGCAGAGAGTAAAAATCACACAGACCTGAGGGCAGAGAGTAAAGATCACAGAGAGCAGAGTGCAGAGAGTAAAACTCTCAGAGATCATAGGGCGGAGACCAAACATCACAGAGAACAGAGTGCAGAGAGTAAAAATCACACAGACCTGAGGGCAGAGAGTAAAGATCACAGAGAGCACAGGGCAGAGAGTAAAACTCTCAGAGATCATAGTGCGGAGAACAAACATCACAGAGAACAGAGTGCGGAGAGCAAAAATCACAGAGAACAGAGTGAACAGAGTAATAAACACAGAGAACATAGTGCAGAGAATAAAAATCACAGAGAGCAGAGTACAGAGATTAAAAATCACAGAGTGCCGAGTGCAGAGAGTGAAAATCACAGACAGCTGAGTGCAGAGAGTAATAATCAGAGAAAGCAGAGTGCGGAGATTAAAAATCAGTGAGAGCAGAGTGCGGAGATTAAAAATCAGAGAGAGCAGAGAGCGGAGAATAAAAGTCACAGAGAACGGAGTGCAGAGAGTAGAAATCACAGAGAGCAGAGTGCAGAGAGTAAAACTCACAGAGACCAGAGTGCGGAGAGTAAAAATCACAGAGATCTGTGTGCAGAGAATAAAAGTCTCAGAGATCATGGTGCGGAGAGTAAAAATCACAGAGAACAGAGCGCAGTCTGTAAAACTCATCGAGAACAGAGTGCAGAGAGTAACCATCACAGAGAACAGTGTGCGGAGAGTAAAAATCACACAGAGCTGATGGCAGAGTGTAAAAATCACAGAGAGCAGAGCGCAGAGGGTAAATCTCACAGAGATCAGAGTCCGGAGAGCAAACATCACAGAGAACAGAGTGCAGAGAATAAAAATAACAGACCGCAGAGTGCAGAGAGCGAAAATCACAGAAATTAGAGTGCAGAGAGTAAAAATCACAGAGAACAGACTGGGGAGAGTAAAAATCACAGAAAACAGTGTACACAGAGTAAATATCACAGAGATCAGAGAGCAGAGAGTAAAAACCACAGAGAGCAGAATTGGCGGAGTAAAAATCACAGAAAGCAGAGTGCGGAGTGTAAAAATCACAGAGAGAAGTGTGCAGGGAGTAAAAATCACAGACAGCAGAGTGAAGAGAGTAAAAATCACAGAGATCAGAGTGCGGAAAGTCAAAATCACAGAGAGTGGATTGCAGAGATTAAAAATCCCAGAGATCAGAATGCAGAGAGTAAGAATCTCTGAGAGCTGAGGGCAGAGAGTAAAGATCACAGTGGGCAGAGGGCAGAGAGTAAGACTCTCAGAGATCATAGTGCGGAGAGCAAACATCACAGAGAACAGAGTGCAGAGAGTAAAAATCACAGAGAGCAGGGTGCGGAGAGAAAAAAATCACAGAGTACCGAGTGCAGAGAGTAAAAATCACAGACAGCTGAGTGCAGAGAGTAAAAATCACAGAGATCAGAGTGCGGAGATGAAAAATCAGAGAGAGCAGAGTGCGGAGAATAAAAATCACAGAAAACAGAGTTCAGAGAGTAAAAATGACAGGGAACAGAGTGCAGACTGTAAAAATCAAAGAGAACAGAGTGTGGAGAGTAAAAATCACAGAGAGCAGAGTACAGAGAGTAAAACTCTCAGAGGGCAGAGTGAAGAGAGTGAATATCACAGAGAACAGGTTGCGGAGAGTAAAAATCACAGAGAGCAGAGTACAGCGAGTAAAAATCACGGAGAGCAGAGTGCGGAGATTAAAAATCAGAGAGAGCTGAGGGCAGAGAGTAAAAATAACAGAGAACAGAGTAGGGAGAGTAAATATCACAGAAATAAGAGTGCAGAGAGTAAATATCACAGAGAGCAGAGTGCAGAGAGCAAAAGCCACAGAGATCAGTGTGCAGAGAGTAAAAATCACAGAGACAGAATGCACAGTGTGAAAATCACAGAAATCAGAGTGCAGAGAGTAAAAGTCACAGAGAGCAGAGTACAGAGAGTAAACATTAGAGAGAGCACAGTGCGGAGAGTAAATATCACAGAGACCAGAATGAAGAGAGTGAAAATCACAGGGTGCCGAGTGCTGAGAGTAAAAATCACAGAGAGCTGAGTGCAGAGAGTAAGAAGCACAGAGAGCAGAGTGAGGAGATTAAAAATCAGAGAGAGCAGAGTGCGGAGAATAAAAACCACAGAGAACAGAGTCCAGAGAGTAGGAATCACAGAGAGCAGAGTGCAGAGAGTAAAAATCTCAGAGGGCAGAGTGCGGAGAGTAAAAATCTCTAAGAATGGAGTGCTGACAATATAACTCACAGAGAGCAGAGGCCAGAGAATAAAACTCACAGAGATCGGAGCGCGGAGAGTAAAAATTACAGAGATCAGAGTGCAGAGAGTAAAAATCACAGAGAACAGACTGGGGAGAGTAAAAATCACAGAAAACAGTGTACACAGAGTAAATATCACAGAGATCAGAGAGCAGAGAGTAAAAATCACAGAGAACAGAGTGCGGAGAGCAAAAATCACAGAGCGCAGAGTGAAGAGAGTAAAAATCACAGAAAGCAGAGTGCAGAGAGTAAAAATCACAGAGATCAGAGTGCAGAGATTAAAAATCAGAGAGAGCAGAGTGCGGAGAATAAAAAGCACAGAGAGCAGAGTGCAGAGAGTAAAAATCTCAGAGGGCAGAGTGCGGAGAGTGAAAATCACCGAGATCAGAGTGCAGGGAGTAAAAATCACAGAGAGCATAGTGCAGAGATTAAAAATCACAGAGAGCAGGGTGCAGAGAGTAAAAATCACAGAGAGCTGAGTACAGCGAGTAAAAATCACGGAGAGCAGAGTGCGGAGATTAAAAATCAAAGAGAGCTGAGGGCAGACAGTAAAAATAACAGAGATCAGACTAGGGAGAGTAAATATCACAGAGATCAGAGTTCAGAGAGTAAACATCACAGAGAACAGAGTGCAGAGAGTAAAAATCACACAGACCTGAGGGCAGAGAGTAAAGATCACAGAGAGCAGAGTGCAGAGAGTAAAACTCTCAGAGATCATAGGGCGGAGACCAAACATCACAGAGAACAGAGTGCAGAGAGTAAAAATCACACAGACCTGAGGGCAGAGAGTAAAGATCACAGAGAGCACAGGGCAGAGAGTAAAACTCTCAGAGATCATAGTGCGGAGAACAAACATCACAGAGAACAGAGTGCGGAGAACAAAAATCACAGAGAACAGAGTGAACAGAGTAATAAACACAGAGAACATAGTGCAGAGAATAAAAATCACAGAGAGCAGAGTACAGAGAGTAAAAATCACAGAGTGCCGAGTGCAGAGAGTGAAAATCACAGACAGCTGAGTGCAGAGAGTAATAATCAGAGAAAGCAGAGTGCGGAGATTAAAAATCAGTGAGAGCAGAGTGCGGAGATTAAAAATCAGAGAGAGCAGAGAGCGGAGAATAAAAGTCACAGAGAACGGAGTGCAGAGAGTAGAAATCACAGAGAGCAGAGTGCAGAGAGTAAAACTCACAGAGACCAGAGTGCGGAGAGTAAAAATCACAGAGATCTGTGTGCAGAGAATAAAAGTCTCAGAGATCAGAGTGCGGAGAGTAAAAATCACAGAGAACAGAGCGCAGTCTGTAAAACTCATCGAGAACAGAGTGCAGAGAGTAACCATCACAGAGAACAGTGTGCGGAGAGTAAAAATCACACAGAGCTGATGGCAGAGTGTAAAAATCACAGAGAGCAGAGGGCAGAGGGTAAATCTCACAGAGATCAGAGTACGGAGAGCAAACATCACAGAGAACAGAGTGCAGAGAATAAAAATAACAGACCGCAGAGTGCAGAGAGCGAAAATCACAGAAATTAGAGTGCAGAGAGTAAAAATCACAGAGAACAGACTGGGGAGAGTAAAAATCACAGAAAACAGTGTACACAGAGTAAATATCACAGAGATCAGAGAACAGAGAGTAAAAACCACAGAGAGCAGAATTGGCGGAGTAAAAATCACAGAAAGCAGAGTGCGGAGTGTAAAAATCACAGAGAGAAGTGTGCAGGGAGTAAAAATCACAGACAGCAGAGTGAAGAGAGTAAAAATCACAGAGATCAGAGTGCGGAAAGTCAAAATCACAGAGAGCGGATTGCAGAGATTAAAAATCCCAGAGATCAGAATGCAGAGAGTAAGAATCTCTGAGAGCTGAGTGCAGAGAGTAAACATCACAGAGAACAGAGTGGAGAGAGTAAAAATCACACAGACCAGAGGGCAGAGAGTAAAGATCACAGTGGGCAGAGGGCAGAGAGTAAGACTCTCAGAGATCATAGTGCGGAGAGCAAACATCACAGAGAACAGAGTGCAGAGAGTAAAAATCACAGAGAGCATAGTGCAGTAATTAAAAATCACAGAGAGCAGGGTGCGGAGAGAAAAAAATCACAGAGTACCGAGTGCAGAGAGTAAAAATCACAGACAGCTGAGTGCAGAGAGTAAAAATCACAGAGATCAGAGTGCGGAGATGAAAAATCAGAGAGAGCAGAGTGCGGAGAATAAAAATCACAGAGAACAGAGTTCAGAGAGTAAAAATGACAGGGAACAGAGTGCAGACTGTAAAAATCAAAGAGAACAGAGTGTGGAGAGTAAAAATCACAGAGAGCAGAGTACAGAGAGTAAAACTCTCAGAGGGCAGAGTGAAGAGAGTGAATATCACAGTGAACAGGTTGCGGAGAGTAAAAATCACAGAGAGCAGAGTACAGCGAGTAAAAATCACGGAGAGCAGAGTGCGGAGATTAAAAATCAGAGAGAGCTGAGGGCAGAGAGTAAAAATAACAGAGAACAGAGTAGGGAGAGTAAATATCACAGAAATAAGAGTGCAGAGAGTAAATATCACAGAGAGCAGAGTGCAGAGAGCAAAAGCCACAGAGATCAGTGTGCAGAGAGTAAAAATCACAGAGACAGAATGCACAGTGTGAAAATCACAGAAATCAGAGTGCAGAGAGTAAAAATCACAGAGAGCAGAGTACAGAGAGTAAACATTAGAGAGAGCACAGTGCGGAGAGTAAATATCACAGAGACCAGAATGAAGAGAGTGAAAATCACAGGGTGCCGAGTGCTGAGAGTAAAAATCACAGAGAGCTGAGTGCAGAGAGTAAGAAGCACAGAGAGCAGAGTGCGCAGAATAAAAATCACAGAGAACAGAGTCCAGAGAGTAGGAATCACAGAGAGCCGAGTGCAGAGAGTAAAAATCTCAGAGGGCAGAGTGCGGAGAGTGAAAATCACACAGATCAGAGTGCAGAGAGGAAAAGTCTCAGAGATCAGAGTGCAGAGAGTAAAAATCACAGAGATCAGAGTGCAGAGAGTAAAAATCACAGAGAGCAGAGTGCAGACTGTAAAAATCACCGAGAACAGAGTGCAGAGCGTAACCATCACAGAGAACAGTGTGCGGAGAGTAAAAATCACAGAGTGCCGAGTACAGAGAGTAAAAATCACAGAGATCAGAGTGCGGAGAGTAAAAGTTACAGAGATCAGAGTGCAGAAAGTAAATATCACAGAGAGCAGAGTGAAGAGAGTAAAAATCACAGAAAGCAGAGTGCAGAGAGTAAAAATCACAGAGATCAGAGTGCAGAGATTAAAAATCAGAGAGAGCAGAGTGCGGAGAATAAAAATCACAGAGAGCAGAGTGCAGAGAGTAAAAATCTCAGAGGGCAGAGTGCGGAGAGTGAAAATCACCGAGATCAGAGTGCAGGGAGTAAAAATCACAGAGAGCATAGTGCAGAGATTAAAAATCACAGAGAGCAGGGTGCAGAGAGTAAAAATCACAGAGAGCTGAGTACAGCGAGTAAAAATCACGGAGAGCAGAGTGCGGAGATTAAAAATCAAAGAGAGCTGAGGGCAGACAGTAAAAATAACAGAGATCAGACTAGGGAGAGTAAATATCACAGAGATCAGAGTTCAGAGAGTAAACATCACAGAGAACAGAGTGCAGAGAGTAAAAATCACACAGACCTGAGCGCAGAGAGTAAAGATCACAGAGAGCAGAGTGCAGAGAGTAAAACTCTCAGAGATCATAGTGCGGAGACCAAACATCACAGAGAACAGAGTGCAGAGAGTAAAAATCACACAGACCTGAGGACAGAGAGTAAAGATCACAGAGAGCAGAGTGCAGAGAGTAAAACTCTCAGAGATCATAGTGCGGAGACCAACCATCACAGAGAACAGAGTGCAGAGAGTAAAAATCACACAGACCTGAGGGCAGAGAGTAAAGATCACAGAGAGCAGAGTGCAAAGAGTAAAACTCTCAGAGATCATAGTGCGGAGACCAAACATCACAGAGAACAGAGTGCAGAGAGTAAAAATCACACAGACCTGAGGGCAGAGAGTAAAGATCACAGAGAGCAGAGTGCAGAGAGTAAAACTCTCAGAGATCATAGGGCGGAGACCAAACATCACAGAGAACAGAGTGCAGAGAGTAAAAATCACACAGACCTGAGGGCAGAGAGTAAAGATCACAGAGAGCACAGGGCAGAGAGTAAAACTCTCAGAGATCATAGTGCGGAGAACAAACATCACAGAGAACAGAGTGCGGAGAGCAAAAATCACAGAGAACAGAGTGAACAGAGTAATAAACACAGAGAACATAGTGCAGAGAATAAAAATCACAGAGAGCAGAGTACAGAGAGTAAAAATCACAGAGTGCCGAGTGCAGAGAGTGAAAATCACAGACAGCTGAGTGCAGAGAGTAATAATCAGAGAAAGCAGAGTGCGGAGATTAAAAATCAGTGAGAGCAGAGTGCGGAGATTAAAAATCAGAGAGAGCAGAGAGCGGAGAATAAAAGTCACAGAGAACGGAGTGCAGAGAGTAGAAATCACAGAGAGCAGAGTGCAGAGAGTAAAACTCACAGAGACCAGAGTGCGGAGAGTAAAAATCACAGAGATCTGTGTGCAGAGAATAAAAGTCTCAGAGATCAGAGTGCGGAGAGTAAAAATCACAGAGAACAGAGCGCAGTCTGTAAAACTCATCGAGAACAGAGTGCAGAGAGTAACCATCACAGAGAACAGTGTGCGGAGAGTAAAAATCACACAGAGCTGATGGCAGAGTGTAAAAATCACAGAGAGCAGAGGGCAGAGGGTAAATCTCACAGAGATCAGAGTACGGAGAGCAAACATCACAGAGAACAGAGTGCAGAGAATAAAAATAACAGACCGCAGAGTGCAGAGAGCGAAAATCACAGAAATTAGAGTGCAGAGAGTAAAAATCACAGAGAACAGACTGGGGAGAGTAAAAATCACAGAAAACAGTGTACACAGAGTAAATATCACAGAGATCAGAGAACAGAGAGTAAAAACCACAGAGAGCAGAATTGGCGGAGTAAAAATCACAGAAAGCAGAGTGCGGAGTGTAAAAATCACAGAGAGAAGTGTGCAGGGAGTAAAAATCACAGACAGCAGAGTGAAGAGAGTAAAAATCACAGAGATCAGAGTGCGGAAAGTCAAAATCACAGAGAGCGGATTGCAGAGATTAAAAATCCCAGAGATCAGAATGCAGAGAGTAAGAATCTCTGAGAGCTGAGTGCAGAGAGTAAACATCACAGAGAACAGAGTGGAGAGAGTAAAAATCACACAGACCAGAGGGCAGAGAGTAAAGATCACAGTGGGCAGAGGGCAGAGAGTAAGACTCTCAGAGATCATAGTGCGGAGAGCAAACATCACAGAGAACAGAGTGCAGAGAGTAAAAATCACAGAGAGCATAGTGCAGTAATTAAAAATCACAGAGAGCAGGGTGCGGAGAGAAAAAAATCACAGAGTACCGAGTGCAGAGAGTAAAAATCACAGACAGCTGAGTGCAGAGAGTAAAAATCACAGAGATCAGAGTGCGGAGATGAAAAATCAGAGAGAGCAGAGTGCGGAGAATAAAAATCACAGAGAACAGAGTTCAGAGAGTAAAAATGACAGGGAACAGAGTGCAGACTGTAAAAATCAAAGAGAACAGAGTGTGGAGAGTAAAAATCACAGAGAGCAGAGTACAGAGAGTAAAACTCTCAGAGGGCAGAGTGAAGAGAGTGAATATCACAGTGAACAGGTTGCGGAGAGTAAAAATCACAGAGAGCAGAGTACAGCGAGTAAAAATCACGGAGAGCAGAGTGCGGAGATTAAAAATCAGAGAGAGCTGAGGGCAGAGAGTAAAAATAACAGAGAACAGAGTAGGGAGAGTAAATATCACAGAAATAAGAGTGCAGAGAGTAAATATCACAGAGAGCAGAGTGCAGAGAGCAAAAGCCACAGAGATCAGTGTGCAGAGAGTAAAAATCACAGAGACAGAATGCACAGTGTGAAAATCACAGAAATCAGAGTGCAGAGAGTAAAAATCACAGAGAGCAGAGTACAGAGAGTAAACATTAGAGAGAGCACAGTGCGGAGAGTAAATATCACAGAGACCAGAATGAAGAGAGTGAAAATCACAGGGTGCCGAGTGCTGAGAGTAAAAATCACAGAGAGCTGAGTGCAGAGAGTAAGAAGCACAGAGAGCAGAGTGCGCAGAATAAAAATCACAGAGAACAGAGTCCAGAGAGTAGGAATCACAGAGAGCCGAGTGCAGAGAGTAAAAATCTCAGAGGGCAGAGTGCGGAGAGTGAAAATCACACAGATCAGAGTGCAGAGAGGAAAAGTCTCAGAGATCAGAGTGCAGAGAGTAAAAATCACAGAGATCAGAGTGCAGAGAGTAAAAATCACAGAGAGCAGAGTGCAGACTGTAAAAATCACCGAGAACAGAGTGCAGAGCGTAACCATCACAGAGAACAGTGTGCGGAGAGTAAAAATCACAGAGTGCCGAGTACAGAGAGTAAAAATCACAGAGATCAGAGTGCGGAGAGTAAAAGTTACAGAGATCAGAGTGCAGAAAGTAAATATCACAGAGAGCAGAGTGAAGAGAGTAAAAATCACAGAAAGCAGAGTGCAGAGAGTAAAAATCACAGAGATCAGAGTGCAGAGATTAAAAATCAGAGAGAGCAGAGTGCGGAGAATAAAAATCACAGAGAGCAGAGTGCAGAGAGTAAAAATCTCAGAGGGCAGAGTGCGGAGAGTGAAAATCACCGAGATCAGAGTGCAGGGAGTAAAAATCACAGAGAGCATAGTGCAGAGATTAAAAATCACAGAGAGCAGGGTGCAGAGAGTAAAAATCACAGAGAGCTGAGTACAGCGAGTAAAAATCACGGAGAGCAGAGTGCGGAGATTAAAAATCAAAGAGAGCTGAGGGCAGACAGTAAAAATAACAGAGATCAGACTAGGGAGAGTAAATATCACAGAGATCAGAGTTCAGAGAGTAAACATCACAGAGAACAGAGTGCAGAGAGTAAAAATCACACAGACCTGAGCGCAGAGAGTAAAGATCACAGAGAGCAGAGTGCAGAGAGTAAAACTCTCAGAGATCATAGTGCGGAGACCAAACATCACAGAGAACAGAGTGCAGAGAGTAAAAATCACACAGACCTGAGGACAGAGAGTAAAGATCACAGAGAGCAGAGTGCAGAGAGTAAAACTCTCAGAGATCATAGTGCGGAGACCAACCATCACAGAGAACAGAGTGCAGAGAGTAAAAATCACACAGACCTGAGGGCAGAGAGTAAAGATCACAGAGAGCAGAGTGCAAAGAGTAAAACTCTCAGAGATCATAGTGCGGAGACCAAACATCACAGAGAACAGAGTGCAGAGAGTAAAAATCACACAGACCTGAGGGCAGAGAGTAAAGATCACAGAGAGCAGAGTGCAGAGAGTAAAACTCTCAGAGATCATAGGGCGGAGACCAAACATCACAGAGAACAGAGTGCAGAGAGTAAAAATCACACAGACCTGAGGGCAGAGAGTAAAGATCACAGAGAGCACAGGGCAGAGAGTAAAACTCTCAGAGATCATAGTGCGGAGAACAAACATCACAGAGAACAGAGTGCGGAGAGCAAAAATCACAGAGAACAGAGTGAACAGAGTAATAAACACAGAGAACATAGTGCAGAGAATAAAAATCACAGAGAGCAGAGTACAGAGAGTAAAAATCACAGAGTGCCGAGTGCAGAGAGTGAAAATCACAGACAGCTGAGTGCAGAGAGTAATAATCAGAGAAAGCAGAGTGCGGAGATTAAAAATCAGTGAGAGCAGAGTGCGGAGATTAAAAATCAGAGAGAGTTGAGAGCGGAGAATAAAAGTCACAGAGAACGGAGTGCAGAGAGTAGAAATCACAGAGAGCAGAGTGCAGAGAGTAAAACTCACAGAGACCAGAGTGCGGAGAGTAAAAATCACAGAGATCTGTGTGCAGAGAATAAAAGTCTCAGAGATCAGAGTGCGGAGAGTAAAAATCACAGAGAACAGAGCGCAGTCTGTAAAACTCATCGAGAACAGAGTGCAGAGAGTAACCATCACAGAGAACAGTGTGCGGAGAGTAAAAATCACACAGAGCTGATGGCAGAGTGTAAAAATCACAGAGAGCAGAGGGCAGAGGGTAAATCTCACAGAGATCAGAGTCCGGAGAGCAAACATCACAGAGAACAGAGTGCAGAGAATAAAAATAACAGACCGCAGAGTGCAGAGAGCGAAAATCACAGAAATTAGAGTGCAGAGAGTAAAAATCACAGAGAACAGACTGGGGAGAGTAAAAATCACAGAAAACAGTGTACACAGAGTAAATATCACAGAGATCAGAGAGCAGAGAGTAAAAACCACAGAGAGCAGAATTGGCGGAGTAAAAATCACAGAAAGCAGAGTGCGGAGTGTAAAAATCACAGAGAGAAGTGTGCAGGGAGTAAAAATCACAGACAGCAGAGTGAAGAGAGTAAAAATCACAGAGATCAGAGTGCGGAAAGTCAAAATCACAGAGAGCGGATTGCAGAGATTAAAAATCCCAGAGATCAGAATGCAGAGAGTAAGAATCTCTGAGAGCTGAGTGCAGAGAGTAAAGATCACAGTGGGCAGAGGGCAGAGAGTAAGACTCTCAGAGATCATAGTGCGGAGAGCAAACATCACAGAGAACAGAGTGCAGAGAGTAAAAATCACAGAGAGCATAGTGCAGTAATTAAAAATCACAGAGAGCAGGGTGCGGAGAGAAAAAATCACAGAGTACCGAGTGCAGAGAGTAAAAATCACAGACAGCTGAGTGAAGAGAGTAAAAATCACAGAGATCAGAGTGCGGAAAGTCAAAATCACAGAGAGCGGATTGCAGAGATTAAAAATCCCAGAGATCAGAATGCAGAGAGTAAGAATCTCTGAGAGCTGAGTGCAGAGAGTAAACATCACAGAGAACAGAGTGCAGAGAGTAAAAATCACACAGACCAGAGGGCAGAGAGTAAAGATCACAGTGGGCAGAGGGCAGAGAGTAAGACTCTCAGAGATCATAGTGCGGAGAGCAAACATCACAGAGAACAGAGTGCAGAGAGTAAAAATCACAGAGAGCATAGTGCAGTAATTAAAAATCACAGAGAGCAGGGTGCGGAGAGAAAAAAATCACAGAGTACCGAGTGCAGAGAGTAAAAATCACAGACAGCTGAGTGCAGAGAGTAAAAATCACAGAGATCAGAGTGCGGAGATGAAAAATCAGAGAGAGCAGAGTGCGGAGAATAAAAGTCACAGAGAACAGAGTTCAGAGAGTAAAAATGACAGGGAACAGAGTGCAGACTGTAAAAATCAAAGAGAACAGAGTGTGGAGAGTAAAAATCACAGAGAGCAGAGTACAGAGAGTAAAACTCTCAGAGAGCAGAGTGAAGAGAGTGAATATCACAGAGAACAGGTTGCGGAGAGTAAAAATCACAGAGAGCAGAGTACAGCGAGTAAAAATCACGGAGAGCAGAGTGCGGAGATTAAAAATCAGAGAGAGCTGAGGGCAGAGAGTAAAAATAACAGAGAACAGAGTAGGGAGAGTAAATATCACAGAAATAAGAGTGCAGAGAGTAAATATCACAGAGAGCAGAGTGCAGAGAGCAAAAACCACAGAGATCAGTGTGCAGAGAGTAAAAATCACAGAGACAGAATGCACAGTGTGAAAATCACAGAAATCAGAGTGCAGAGAGTAAAAATCACAGAGAGCAGAGTACAGAGAGTAAACATTAGAGAGAGCACAGTGCGGAGAGTAAATATCACAGAGACCAGAATGAAGAGAGTGAAAATCACAGGGTGCCGAGTGCTGAGAGTAAAAATCACAGAGAGCTGAGTGCAGAGAGTAAGAAGCACAGAGAGCAGAGTGCGGAGAATAAAAATCACAGAGAACAGAGTCCAGAGAGTAGGAATCACAGAGAGCAGAGTGCAGAGAGTAACAATCTCAGAGGGCAGAGTGCGGAGAGTAAAAATCTCTAAGAATGGAGTGCTGATAATATAACTCACAGAGAGCAGAGGCCAGAGAATAAAACTCACAGAGATCGGAGCGCGGAGAGTAAAAATTACAGAGATCAGAGTGCAGAGAGTAAAAATCACAGAGATCAGAGTGCGGAGAGTAAAAATCACAGAGATCTGAGTGCAGAGAGTAAAAATCACAGAGATCAGAGTGCGGAGAGTAAAAGTTACTGAGATCAGAGTGCAGAAAGTAAAAATCACAGAGTGCCGAGTGCAGAGAGTAAAAATCACAGAGAGCTGAGTGCAGAGATTATAAATCAGAGAGAGCAGAGTGCGGAGAATAAAAATCACAGAGAACAGAGTGCAGAGAGTAGAAATCACAGAGAGCAGAGTGCAGAGAGTAAAAATCTCAGATATCAGAGTGCAGAGAGTAAAAATCAGAGAGAGCAGAGTGCGGAGAATAAAAATCACAGAGAACAGAGTGCAGAGAGTAGAAATCACAGAGAGCCGAGTGCAGAGAGTAAAAATCTCAGAGGGCAGAGTGCGGAGAGTGAAAATCACAGAGATCAGAGTGCAGAGAGGAAAAGTCTCAGAGATCAGAGTGCAGAGAGTAAAAATCACAGAGATCAGAGTGCAGAGAGTAAAAATCACAGAGAGCAGAGTGCAGACTGTAAAAATCACCGAGAACAGAGTGCAGAGCGTAACCATCACAGAGAACAGTGTGCGGAGAGTAAAAATCACAGAGAGCAGAGTGAAGAGAGTAAAAATCACAGAGAGCAGAGTACAGAGAGTAAAAATCACAGAGTGCCGAGTACAGAGAGTAAAAATCACAGAGATCAGAGTGCGGAGAGTAAAAGTTACAGAGATCAGAGTGCAGAAAGTAAATATCACAGAGAGCAGAGTGAAGAGAGTAAAAATCACAGAAAGCAGAGTGCAGAGAGTAAAAATCACAGAGATCAGAGTGCAGAGATTAAAAATCAGAGAGAGCAGAGTGCGGAGAATAAAAATCACAGAGAGCAGAGTGCAGAGAGTAAAAATCTCAGAGGGCAGAGTGCGGAGAGTGAAAATCACCGAGATCAGAGTGCAGGGAGTAAAAATCACAGAGAGCATAGTGCAGAGATTAAAAATCACAGAGAGCAGGGTGCAGAGAGTAAAAATCACAGAGAGCTGAGTACAGCGAGTAAAAATCACGGAGAGCAGAGTGCGGAGATTAAAAATCAAAGAGAGCTGAGGGCAGACAGTAAAAATAACAGAGATCAGACTAGGGAGAGTAAATATCACAGAGATCAGAGTTCAGAGAGTAAACATCACAGAGAACAGAGTGCAGAGAGTAAAAATCACACAGACCTGAGCGCAGAGAGTAAAGATCACAGAGAGCAGAGTGCAGAGAGTAAAACTCTCAGAGATCATAGTGCGGAGACCAAACATCACAGAGAACAGAGTGCAGAGAGTAAAAATCACACAGACCTGAGGACAGAGAGTAAAGATCACAGAGAGCAGAGTGCAGAGAGTAAAACTCTCAGAGATCATAGTGCGGAGACCAACCATCACAGAGAACAGAGTGCAGAGAGTAAAAATCACACAGACCTGAGGGCAGAGAGTAAAGATCACAGAGAGCAGAGTGCAAAGAGTAAAACTCTCAGAGATCATAGTGCGGAGACCAAACATCACAGAGAACAGAGTGCAGAGAGTAAAAATCACACAGACCTGAGGGCAGAGAGTAAAGATCACAGAGAGCAGAGTGCAGAGAGTAAAACTCTCAGAGATCATAGGGCGGAGACCAAACATCACAGAGAACAGAGTGCAGAGAGTAAAAATCACACAGACCTGAGGGCAGAGAGTAAAGATCACAGAGAGCACAGGGCAGAGAGTAAAACTCTCAGAGATCATAGTGCGGAGAACAAACATCACAGAGAACAGAGTGCGGAGAGCAAAAATCACAGAGAACAGAGTGAACAGAGTAATAAACACAGAGAACATAGTGCAGAGAATAAAAATCACAGAGAGCAGAGTACAGAGAGTAAAAATCACAGAGTGCCGAGTGCAGAGAGTGAAAATCACAGACAGCTGAGTGCAGAGTGTAATAATCAGAGAAAGCAGAGTGCGGAGATTAAAAATCAGTGAGAGCAGAGTGCGGAGATTAAAAATCAGAGAGAGCAGAGAGCGGAGAATAAAAGTCACAGAGAACGGAGTGCAGAGAGTAGAAATCACAGAGAGCAGAGTGCAGAGAGTAAAACTCACAGAGACCAGAGTGCGGAGAGTAAAAATCACAGAGATCTGTGTGCAGAGAATAAAAGTCTCAGAGATCAGAGTGCGGAGAGTAAAAATCACAGAGAACAGAGCGCAGTCTGTAAAACTCATCGAGAACAGAGTGCAGAGAGTAACCATCACAGAGAACAGTGTGCGGAGAGTAAAAATCACACAGAGCTGATGGCAGAGTGTAAAAATCACAGAGAGCAGAGGGCAGAGGGTAAATCTCACAGAGATCAGAGTCCGGAGAGCAAACATCACAGAGAACAGAGTGCAGAGAATAAAAATAACAGACCGCAGAGTGCAGAGAGCGAAAATCACAGAAATTAGAGTGCAGAGAGTAAAAATCACAGAGAACAGACTGGGGAGAGTAAAAATCACAGAAAACAGTGTACACAGAGTAAATATCACAGAGATCAGAGAGCAGAGAGTAAAAACCACAGAGAGCAGAATTGGCGGAGTAAAAATCACAGAAAGCAGAGTGCGGAGTGTAAAAATCACAGAGAGAAGTGTGCAGGGAGTAAAAATCACAGACAGCAGAGTGAAGAGAGTAAAAATCACAGAGATCAGAGTGCGGAAAGTCAAAATCACAGAGAGCGGATTGCAGAGATTAAAAATCCCAGAGATCAGAATGCAGAGAGTAAGAATCTCTGAGAGCTGAGTGCAGAGAGTAAAGATCACAGTAGGCAGAGGGCAGAGAGTAAGACTCTCAGAGATCATAGTGCGGAGAGCAAACATCACAGAGAACAGAGTGCAGAGAGTAAAAATCACAGAGAGCATAGTGCAGTAATTAAAAATCACAGAGAGCAGGGTGCGGAGAGAAAAAATCACAGAGTACCGAGTGCAGAGAGTAAAAATCACAGACAGCTGAGTGCAGAGAGTAAAAATCACAGAGATCAGAGTGCGGAGATGAAAAATCAGAGAGAGCAGAGTGCGGAGAATAAAAATCACAGAGAACAGAGTTCAGAGAGTAAAAATGACAGGGAACAGAGTGCAGACTGTAAAAATCAAAGAGAACAGAGTGTGGAGAGTAAAAATCACAGAGAGCAGAGTACAGAGAGTAAAACTCTCAGAGGGCAGAGTGAAGAGAGTGAATATCACAGAGAACAGGTTGCGGAGAGTAAAAATCACAGAGAGCAGAGTACAGCGAGTAAAAATCACGGAGAGCAGAGTGCGGAGATTAAAAATCAGAGAGAGCTGAGGGCAGAGAGTAAAAATAAGAGAGAACAGAGTAGGGAGAGTAAATATCACAGAAATAAGAGTGCAGAGAGTAAATATCACAGAGAGCAGAGTACAGAGAGTAAACATTAGAGAGAGCACAGTGCGGAGAGTAAATATCACAGAGACCAGAATGAAGAGAGTGAAAATCACAGGGTGCCGAGTGCTGAGAGTAAAAATCACAGAGAGCTGAGTGCAGAGAGTAAGAAGCACAGAGAGCAGAGTGTAGAGAGTAAAAATATCAGAGAGCACAGTGCAGAGATTAAAAATCACAGAGAGCAGAGTGCGGAGAGTAAAAATCACAGAGATCTGAGTGCAGAGAGTAAAAGTTACTGAGATCAGAGTGCAGAGAGTAAAAATCTCAGATATCAGAGTGCAGAGAGTAAAAATCACAGAGAGCAGAGTGTGGTGATTAAAATTCAGAGAGAGCAGAGTGCGGAGAATAAAAATCACAGAGAACAGAGTGCACAGAGTAGAAATCACAGAGAGCAGAGTGCGGAGAGTAAAAGTTACAGAGATCAGAGTGCAGAAAGTAAATATCATAGAGAGCAGAGTGAAGAGAGTAAAAATCACAGAAAGCAGAGTACAGAGAGTAAAAATCACAGAGTGCCGAGTGCAGAGAGTAAAAATCACAGAGAGCTGAGTGCAGAGATTAAAAATCAGAGAGAGCAGAGTGCGGAGAGTAAAAATCACAGAGAACGGAGTGCAGAGAGTAGAAATCACAGTGAGCAGAGTGCAGAGAGTAAAAATCACAGAGAGCAGAGTGCAGAGAGTAAAACTCTCAGAGGGCAGAGTGAAGAGAGTGAATATCACAGAGAACAGGTTGCGGAGAGTAAAAATCACAGAGAGCAGAGTACAGCGAGTAAAAATCACGGAGAGCAGAGTGCGGAGATTAAAAATCAGAGAGAGCTGAGGGCAGAGAGTAAAAATAAGAGAGAACAGAGTAGGGAGAGTAAATATCACAGAAATAAGAGTGCAGAGAGTAAATATCACAGAGAGCAGAGTGCAGAGAGCAAAAGCCACAGAGATCAGTGTGCAGAGAGTAAAAATCACAGAGATCTGAGTGCAGAGAGTAAAAATCACAGAGATCAGAGTGCGGAGAGTAAAAGTTACAGAGATCAGAGTGCAGAAAGTAAAAATCACAGAGTGCCGAGTGCACAGAGTAAAAATCACAGAGAGCTGAGTGCAGAGATTATAAATCAGAGAGAGCAGAGTGCGGAGAATAAAAATCACAGGGAACAGAGTGCAGAGAGTAGAAATCACAGAGAGCAGAGTGCAGAGAGTAAAAATCTCAGATATCAGAGTGCAGAGAGTAAAAATCACAGAGAGCAGAGTGTGGTGATTAAAATTCGGAGAGAGCAGAGTGCGGAGAATAAAAATCACAGAGAACAGAGTGCACAGAGTAGAAATCACAGAGAGCAGAGTGCAGAGAGTAAAAATCACAGAGATCAGAGTGCGGAGAGTAAAAGTTACAGAGCTCAGAGTGCAGAAAGTAAATATCATAGAGAGCAGAGTGAAGAGAGTAAAAATCACAGAAAGCAGAGTACAGAGAGTAAAAATCACAGAGTGCCGAGTGCAGAGAGTAAAAATCACAGAGAGCTGAGTGCAGAGATTAAAAATCAGAGAGAGCAGAGCGCGGAGAGTAAAAATCACAGAGAACGGAGTGCAGAGAGTAGAAATCACAGTGAGCAGAGTGCAGAGAGTAAAAATCACAGAGAGCAGAGTGCAGAGAGTAAAACTCTCAGAGGGCAGAGTGAAGAGAGTGAATATCACAGAGAACAGGTTGCGGAGAGTAAAAATCACACAGAGAAGAGTACAGCGAGTGAAAATCACGGAGAGCAGAGTGCGGAGATTAAAAATCAGAGAGAGCTGAGGGCAGAGAGTAAAAATAAGAGAGAACAGAGTAGGGAGAGTAAATATCACAGAAATAAGAGTGCAGAGAGTAAATATCACAGAGAGCAGAGTGCAGAGAGCAAAAGCCACAGAGATCAGTGTGCAGAGAGTAAAAATCACAGAGACAGAATGCACAGTGTGAAAATCACAGAAATCAGAGTGCAGAGAGTAAAAATCACAGAGAGCAGAGTACAGAGAGTAAACATTAGAGAGAGCACAGTGCGGAGAGTAAATATCACAGAGACCAGAATGAAGAGAGTGAAAATCACAGGGTGCCGAGTGCTGAGAATAAAA
>NW_027274122.1:0-132808 GCF_030028105.1 Mobula birostris
GAGTTTCAGGGCATGGGTTTCAGGTCTGTGGTTTCAGGGATTGAGATTCAGGGCAGCAGTTTCAGGGCAGGAGATTCATGGCAGGCGGTTCAGGGCAGGTGTTTCAGTGAAAGAGTTTCAGTGCAGGAGTTTCAGGGCATGTCTTTCAGTGCATGAGTTTCAGGGCAGGAGTTTCAGGGCATGAGATTCAGGGCAAGAGTTTCAGGGCAGGAGATTCACGGCCTGAGTTTAAGGTCATGAGATTTAGCGCATGAGATTCAGTGCATGAGTTTCAGTGCAGAAGTTTCAGGGCATGAGTTTCAGGGCAGGAGAATCAGGGCTTGAGTTTCAGGGCATGAGATTCAGGGCATGAGTTTCAGAGCATGAGATTCAGGGCATGAGTTTCAGGGCAGGAGATTCACGGCTTGAGGTGAAGCTCATGAGATTTAGCGCATGAGATTCAGTGCATGAGTTTCAGGGCAGAAGTTTCAGGGCATGAGATTCAGGGCATGAGTTTCAGGGCCGGAGAATCAGGGCTTGAGTTTCAGGGCATGAGATTCAGGGCATGAGTTTCAGGGCATGATTTTCAGGGCAGGAGTTTCAGGGCATGTAATTCAGGGCGTGAGTTTCAGGATATGAGATTCATGGCATGAGTTTCAGTGCAGGAGTTTCAGGGCATGAGATTCAGGGTATGAGTTTCAGGGCATGAGATTCAGGACAGGAGATTCAGGGCATGAGATTCGGGGCTTGAGTTTCAAGGCAGGTGTTTTAGGGCACGTATTTCAGTGCAGGAGTTTCAGGGCAGAAGTTTCAGAGCTTGAGATTCAGGACATGAGTTTCAGTCCAGGAGATTCACGGCTTGAGTTTAAGGTCATGAGATTTAGCGCATGAGATTCAGTGCAGGAGTTTCAGGGCAGACGTTTCAGGGCATGAGATTCAGTGCATGAGTTTCAGGGCAGGAGATTCAGGGCATGAGTTTCAGGGCGTGAGTTTCAGGGTATGAGATTCAGGGCCGGAATTTCAGGGCATGTGATTCAGATAATGAGTTTCTGGTCAGATGATTCAGGGCAGGAGTTTTAGGGAATGTGATTCAGGGCATGAGTTTCAGTGCATGAGTTTCAGGGCAGGAGTTTCAGGGTATGAGATCTAGGGCATGAGTTTCAGTGCAGGAGTTTCAGGGCATGAGATTCAGGGCATGAGTTTCAGGGCATGAGATTCAGGGCATGAGTTTCAGGGCATGAGATTCAGGACAGGAGTTTCAAGGCATGTGATTGAGGGCATGACTTTCAGTGCATGAGTTTCGGTGTATGAGTTTGAGGGCAGGAGAATCAGGGCTTGAGTTTCAGGGCATGAGATTCAGGGCATTAATTTCTGGGCATGAGTTTCAGGGCAGGAGTTTCAGGGCATGTAATTCAGGGCGTGAGTTTCAGGATATGAGATTCATGGCATGAGTTTCAGCGCAGGAGTTTCAGGGCATGAGATTCAGGGCATGAGTTTCAGGGCATGAGATTCAGGACAGGAGTTTCAGGGCATAAGATTCAGGGCATGAGTTTCACTGCATGAGTTTCAGTGCATGAGTTTGAGGGCAGGAGTTTCAGGGCATGAGATTCAGGGCATGAGTTTAAGGTCATTAGATTTAGCGCATGAGATTCAGTGCTGGAGTTTCAGCGCAGAAGTTTTAGGGCATGTTATTCAGGGCATGAGTTTCAGTGCATGAGTTTCAGGGCAGGAGTTTCAGGGTATGAGATTTAGGGCATGAGTTTCAGTGCACGAGTTTCAGGGCATGAGATTCAGGGCATGAGTTTCAGGGCATGAGATTCAGGACCCGAGTTTCACGGCATGTGATTCAGGGCATGAGTTTCAGTGCATGAGTTTCAGGGCAGGAGTTTCAGTGTATGAGATTCAGGGCATGAGTTTCAGGGACAGGAGATTCAGGGTTTGAGTTTCAGGGCATGATATTCAGGGCATGAGTTTCAGGGCAAGGGTTTCCGTGAAAGAGTTTCAGGGTATGTAATTCAGGGCATGAATTTCAGGATATGAGATTCATGGCATGATATTCAGAGCAGCAGTTTCATGGCATGAGATTCAGGACATGAGTTTCAGTGCAGTAGTTTCAGGGCATGAGATTCAGGGCATGAGTTTCAGGGCATGTGATTCAGGACAGGAGTTTGAGGGCAGGAGTTTCAGGGCATTAGATTCAGGACATGAAATTCAGGGCATGAGATTCAGTACATGAGTTTCAGGGCATGAGTTTCAGGTCTGTGGTTTCCGGGCTTGAGATTCAGAGCAGCAGTTTCAGAGCAGCAGTTTCAGGGCATGAGATTCAGGGCGTAAGTTTCAGGGCATGAGTTTCAGGGCAGGAGTTTCAGGGTATGAGATTCAGGACATGAGTTTCTGGGTAGATGATTCAGGGCAGGAGTTTTAGGTCATGTGATTCAGGGCATGAGTTTCAGTGCATGAGTTTCAGGGCTTGAGTTTCAGGGCATGAGGTTCAGGGCATGAGTTTCAGGGCATGAGATTCAGGGCAGCAGTTTCAGGGCATAAGATTCAGGGCATGAGTTTCACTGCATGAGTTTCTGTGCATGAGTTTGAGGGCAG
The DNA here is from genome assembly GCF_030028105.1 of Mobula birostris. NCBI lineage: Eukaryota > Metazoa > Chordata > Chondrichthyes > Myliobatiformes > Myliobatidae > Mobula > Mobula birostris. The sequence continues at coordinate 2,578 of NW_027274122.1, forward strand.
GAGTTTCAGGGCATGAGATTCAGGGCATGAGTTTAAGGTCATGAGATTTAGCGCATGAGATTCAGTGCTGGAGTTTCAGCGCAGAAGTTTTAGGGCATGTTATTCAGGGCATGAGTTTCAGTGCATGAGTTTCAGGGCAGGAGTTTCAGGGTATGAGATTTAGGGCATGAGTTTCAGTGCACGAGTTTCAGGGCATGAGATTCAGGGCATGAGTTTCAGGGCATGAGATTCAGGACAGGAGTTTCACGGCATGTGATTCAGGGCATGAGTTTCAGTGCATGAGTTTCAGGGCAGGAGTTTCAGGGTATGAGATTCAGGGCATGAGTTTCAGGGACAGGAGATTCAGGGTTTGAGTTTCAGGGCATGATATTCAGGGCATGAGTTTCAGGGCAAGAGTTTCAGTGAAAGAGTTTCAGGGCATGTAATTCAGGGCATGAGTTTCAGGATATGAGATTCATGGCATGATATTCAGAGCAGCAGTTTCAGGGCATGAGATTCAGGACATGAGTTTCAGTGCAGTAGTTTCAGGGCATGAGATTCAGGGCATGAGTTTCAGGGCATGTGATTCAGGACAGGAGTTTGAGGGCAGGAGTTTCAGGGCATTAGATTCAGGACATGAAATTCAGGGCATGAGATTCAGTACATGAGTTTCAGGGCATGAGTTTCAGGTCTGTGGTTTCCGGGCTTGAGATTCAGCGCAGCAGTTTCAGAGCAGCAATTTCAGGGCATGAGATTCAGGGCGTAAGTTTCAGGGCATGAGTTTCAGGGCAGGATTTTCAGGGTATGAGATTCAGGACATGAGTTTCTGGGTAGATGATTCAGGGCAGGAGTTTTAGGTCATGTGATTCAGGGCATGAGTTTCAGTGCATGAGTTTCAGGGCGGGAGTTTCAGGGTATGAGATTTAGGGCATGACTTTCAGTGCATGAGATTCTGGGTTGAGTTTCAGGGCATGAGGTTCAGGGCATGAGTTTCAGAGTATGAGATTCAGTGCATCAGTTTCAGGGCAGGAGTATCAGTGCATGAGTTTCACGGCATGTGATTCAGGGCATGAGTTTCAGGGCATGAGTTTCAGGTCTGTGGTTTCAAGTTTTGAGATTCAGGGCAGCAGTTTCAGGGCAGGAGTTTCAGGGCAGGAGTTTCTGGGTATGAGATTTAGGGCATGAGTTTCAGTGCATGAGCTTCAGGGCTTGACTTTCAGAGCATGAGGTTCAGGGCATGAGTTTCAGTGCATGAGATTCAGGGCATCAGGTTCAGAGGAGGAGTTTCAGTGCATGAGTTTCACGGCATGAGATTCAGGGCATGAGATTCAGGGCATGAGTTTTAGGGTTGGTGTTTCAGAGCAAGAGTTTCAGGGCATGAGATTCAGGGCAAGAGTTTCAGGGCAGGAGATTCACGGCTTGAGTTTAAGGTCATGAGATTTAGCGCATGAGATTCAGTGCATGAGTTTCAGGGCATGAGATTCAGGGCATGAGTTTCAGGGCATGAGTGTCAGGGCAGGAGTTTCAGGGCATGTAATTCGGGGCGTGAGTTTCAGTGCATGAGTTTCAGGGCATGAGATTCAGGACAGGAGTTTCAAGGCATGAGATTCAGGTCATGAGTTTCAGTGCATGAGTTTCTGTGCATGAGTTTGAGGGCAGGAGTTTCAAGGCATGAGATTCAGGGCATGAGTTTCAGGGCATGTGATTCAGGGCAGGAATTTTGGGGCATGTGATTCAGATAATGAGTTTCTGGGCAGATGATTCAGGGCAGGAGTTTTTGGGCATGTGATTCAGGGCATGAGTTTCAGTGCATGATTTTCAGGGCAGGAGTTTCAGCGTATGAGATTAAGGGCATGAGTTTCAGTGCATGAGATTCAGGGCTTGAGTTTCAGGGCATGAGGTTCAGGGCATGAGTTTCAGTGCATGAGATTCAGGGCATCAGTTTCAGGGCAGGAGTTTCAGTGCATGAGTTTCACGGCATGAGATTCAGGGCATGAGATTCAGGGCATGAGTTTTAGGGTAGGTGTTTCAGTGCAAGAGTTTCAGGGCATGAGATTCAGGGCATGAGATTCAGTGCATGAGTTTCAGGGCAGAAGTTTCAGGGCATGAGATTCAAGGCATGAGTTTCAGGGCAGGAGAATCAGGACTTGAGTTTCAGGGCATGAGATTCAGGGCATGAGTTTCAGGGCAGGAGTTTCAGGGCATGTAATTCAGGGCTTGAGTTTCAGTGCATGAGATTGACGGCAGGAGTTTCAAGGCATGAGATTCAGGGCATAAGTTTCAGTGCAGGAGAATCAGGGCTTGAGTTTCAGGGCATGAGATTCAGGGCATGAGTTTCAGGATATGAGATTCAGGACAGGAGTTTCAAGGCTTGAGATTCAGGGCATGAGTTTCAGTGCATGAGTTTCAGTGCATGAGTTTGAGGGCAGGAGATTCAAGGCATGAGATTCAGGGCATGAGTTTCAGGGCATGAGATTCAGGGCAGGAATTTCAGGGCATGTGATTCAAGGAATGAGTTTCAGTGCATGAGTTTCAGGGCAGGAGTTTCAGGGTATGAGATTTAGGGCATGAGTTTCAGTGCACGAGTTTCAGGGCCTGAGATTCAGGGCATGAGTTTCAGGGCATGAGATTCAGGACAGGAGTTTCACGGCATGTGATTCAGGGCATGAGTTTCAGTGCATGAGTTTCAGGGCCGGAGTTTCAGGGTATGAGATTCAGGGCATGAGTTTCAGGGACAGGAGATTCAGGGTTTGAGTTTCAGGGCATGATATTCAGGGCATGAGTTTCAGGGCAAGAGTTTCCGTGAAAGAGTTTCAGGGCATGTAATTCAGGGCATGAGTTTCAGGATATGAGATTCATGGCATGATATTCAGAGCAGCCGTTTCAGGGCATGAGATTCAGGACATGAGTTTCAGTGCAGTAGTTTCAGGGCATGAGATTCAGGGCATGAGTTTCAGGGCATGTGATTCAGGACAGGAGTTTGAGACCAGGAGTTTCAGGGCATTAGATTCAGGACATGAAATTCAGGGCATGAGTTTCATTGCATGAGATTCAGGACATGAGTTTCAGGGCATGGGTTTCAGGTCTGTGGTTTCAGGGCTTGAGATTCAGGGCTGCAGTTTCAGGGCAGGAGATTCATGGCAGGAGGTTCAGGGCAGGTGTTTCAGTGCAAGAGTTTCAATGCTGGAGTTTCAGGGCATGAGATTCAGGGCATGAGTTTCAGGGCAGGAGATTCACGGCTTGAGTTTAAGGTCATGAGATTTAGCGCATGAGATTCAGTGCATGAGTTTCAGGGCAGAAGTTTCAGGGCATGAGTTTCAGAGCATGAGATTCAGGGCATGCGTTTCAGGGCAGGAGATTCACGGCTTGAGGTGAAGCTCATGAGATTTAGCGCATGAGATTCAGTGCATGAGTTTCAGGGCAGAAGTTTCAGGGCATGAGATTCAGGGCATGAGTTTCAGGGCCGGAGAATCAGGGCTTGAGTTTCAGGGCATGAGATTCAGGGCATGAGTTTCAGGGCATGATTTACAGGGCAGGAGTTTCAGGGCATGTGTTTCACGGCATGAGATTCAGGGCATGAGTTTCAGGGCATTAGTTTCAGGGAATGAGATTCAGGACATGAGATTCAGTACATGAGTTTCAGGGCATGAGTTTCAGGTCTGTGTTTTCCGGGCTTGAGATTCAGCGCAGCAGTTTCAGAGCAGCAGTTTCAGGGCATGAGATTCAGAGCGTAAGTTTCAGGGCATGAGTTTCAGGGCATGAGATTCAGGACAGGAGTTTCAAGGCATGAGATTCAGGTCATGAGTTTCAGTGCATGAGTTTCTGTGCATGAGTTTGAGGGCAGGAGTTTCAAGGCATGAGATTCAGGGCATGAGTTTCAGGGCATGTGATTCAGGGCAGGAATTTTGGGGCATGTGATTCAGATAATGAGTTTCTGGGCAGATGATTCAGGGCAGGAGTTTTTGGGCATGTGATTCAGGGCATGAGTTTCAGTGCATGATTTTCAGGGCAGGAGTTTCAGCGTATGAGATTAAGGGCATGAGTTTCAGTGCATGAGATTCAGGGCTTGAGTTTCAGGGCATGAGGTTCAGGGCATGAGTTTCAGTGCATGAGATTCAGGGCATCAGTTTCAGGGCAGGAGTTTTAGGGTAGGTGTTTCAGTGCAAGAGTTTCAGGGCATGAGATTCAGGGCATGAGATTCAGTGCATGAGTTTCAGGGCAGAAGTTTCAGGGCATGAGATTCAAGGCATGAGTTTCAGGGCAGGAGAATCAGGACTTGAGTTTCAGGGCATGAGATTCAGGGCATGAGTTTCAGGGCAGGAGTTTCAGGGCATGTAATTCAGGGCTTGAGTTTCAGTGCATGAGATTGACGGCAGGAGTTTCAAGGCATGAGATTCAGGGCATAAGTTTCAGTGCAGGAGAATCAGGGCTTGAGTTTCAGGGCATGAGATTCAGGGCATGAGTTTCAGGATATGAGATTCAGGACAGGAGTTTCAAGGCTTGAGATTCAGGGCATGAGTTTCAGTGCATGAGTTTCAGTGCATGAGTTTGAGGGCAGGAGATTCAAGGCATGAGATTCAGGGCATGAGTTTCAGGGCATGAGATTCAGGGCAGGAATTTCAGGGCATGTGATTCAAGGAATGAGTTTCAGTGCATGAGTTTCAGGGCAGGAGTTTCAGGGTATGAGATTTAGGGCATGAGTTTCAGTGCACGAGTTTCAGGGCCTGAGATTCAGGGCATGAGTTTCAGGGCATGAGATTCAGGACAGGAGTTTCACGGCATGTGATTCAGGGCATGAGTTTCAGTGCATGAGTTTCAGGGCAGGAGTTTCAGGGTATGAGATTCAGGGCATGAGTTTCAGGGACAGGAGATTCAGGGTTTGAGTTTCAGGGCATGATATTCAGGGCATGAGTTTCAGGGCAAGAGTTTCCGTGAAAGAGTTTCAGGGCATGTAATTCAGGGCATGAGTTTCAGGATATGAGATTCATGGCATGATATTCAGAGCAGCCGTTTCAGGGCATGAGATTCAGGACATGAGTTTCAGTGCAGTAGTTTCAGGGCATGAGATTCAGGGCATGAGTTTCAGGGCATGTGATTCAGGACAGGAGTTTGAGACCAGGAGTTTCAGGGCATTAGATTCAGGACATGAAATTCAGGGCATGAGTTTCATTGCATGAGATTCAGGACATGAGTTTCAGGGCATGGGTTTCAGGTCTGTGGTTTCAGGGCTTGAGATTCAGGGCAGCAGTTTCAGGGCAGGAGATTCATGGCAGGAGGTTCAGGGCAGGTGTTTCAGTGCAAGAGTTTCAATGCTGGAGTTTCAGGGCATGAGATTCAGGGCATGAGTTTCAGGGCAGGAGATTCACGGCTTGAGTTTAAGGTCATGAGATTTAGCGCATGAGATTCAGTGCATGAGTTTCAGGGCAGAAGTTTCAGGGCATGAGTTTCAGAGCATGAGATTCAGGGCATGCGTTTCAGGGCAGGAGATTCACGGCTTGAGGTGAAGCTCATGAGATTTAGCGCATGAGATTCAGTGCATGAGTTTCAGGGCAGAAGTTTCAGGGCATGAGATTCAGGGCATGAGTTTCAGGGCCGGAGAATCAGGGCTTGAGTTTCAGGGCATGAGTTTCAGGGCATGATTTACAGGGCAGGAGTTTCAGGGCATGTGTTTCACGGCATGAGATTCAGGGCATGAGTTTCAGGGCATTAGTTTCAGGGAATGAGATTCAGGACATGAGATTCAGTACATGAGTTTCAGGGCATGAGTTTCAGGTCTGTGTTTTCCGGGCTTGAGATTCAGCGCAGCAGTTTCAGAGCAGCAGTTTCAGGGCATGAGATTCAGAGCGTAAGTTTCAGGGCATGAGTTTCAGGGCAGGAGTTTCAGGGCATGAGATTCAGCGCATGAGATTCAGTGCATGAGTTTCAGAGCATGAGATTCAGGGTATGAGTTTCAGGGCATGAGATTCAGGACAGGAGTTTCAAGGCATGAGATTCAGGGCATGAGTTTCAGTGCATGAGTTTCAGTGCATGAGATTCAGGACATGAGTTTCAGGGCATGGGTTTCAGGTCTGTGGTTTCAGGGATTGAGATTCACGGCAGCAGTTTCAGGGCAGGAGATTCATGGCAGGCGGTTCAGGGCAGGTGTTTCAGTGCAAGAGTTTCAGTGCAGGAGTTTCAGGGCATGTCTTTCAGTGCATGAGTTTCAGGGCAGGAGTTTCAGGGCATGAGATTCAGGGCATGAGATTCAGGGCATGAGATTCAGGAAAGGAGTTTCAAGGCATCAGATTCAGGGCATGAGTTTCAGGGCATGAGTTTCAGGGCAGGTGTTTCAGGGCATGAGATTCAGGGCATGAGTTTCAGGGCAGGAATTTCAGGGCATGAGATTCAGGGCATGAGTTTCAGGACAGGAGATTCAGGGCATGAGTTTCAGTGCATGAGTTTGAGGGCAGGAGTTTCACGGCATGAGTTTCAGGGCATGAGTTTCAAGTCTGTGGTTTCAAGGTTTGAGATTCAGGGCAGCAGTTTCAGGGCAGGAGTTTCATGGCAGGAGTTTCAGGGCATGAGTTTCAGGGCATGGGTTTCAAGTCTGTGGTTTCAAGGCTTGAGATTCAGGGCAGCAGTTTCAGGGCAGGAGATTCAGGGCAGGAGATTCAGGGCAGGTGTTTCAGTGCAAGAGTTTCAGTGCAAGAGTTTCAGGGCATGTCTTTCAGTGCATGAGTTTCAGGGCAGGGGTTTCAGAGCATGAGATTCAGGGCATGAGTTTTAGCGCATGAGATTCAGTGCATGAGTTTCAGGGCAGAAGTTTCAGGGCATGAGATTCAGGGCATGAGTTTCAGGGCAGGAGAATAAGGGCTTGAGTTTCAGGGCATGAGATTCAGGACATGAGTTTAAGGGCATGAGTTTCAGGGCAGGAGTATCAGGGCATGTAATTCAGGGCGTGAGTTTCAGGATATGAGATTCATGGCATGAGTTTCAGTGCAGGAGTTTCCGGGCATGATATTCAGGGTAAGAGTTTCAGGGCAGGTGATATAGGGCAGGAGTTTCAGGGCATGATATTCAGGGCATGAGATTCAGGACAGGAGTTTCAAGGCACGACATTCAGGGCATGAGTTTCAGTGCATGAGATTCAGTGCATGAGTTTGAGGGCAGGAGTTTCAAGGCATGAGATTCAGGGCATGAGTTTCTGGGCATGAGATTCAGGGCAGGAATTTCAGGGCACGTGATTCAGATAATGAGTTTCTGGGCAGATGATTCAGGGCAGGAGTTTTAGGGCATGTGATTCAGGGCATGAGTTTCAGTGCATGATTTTCAGGGCAGGAGTTTCAGGGTATGAGTTTTAGGGCATGAGTTTCAGTGTATGAGATTCAGGGCTTGAGTTTCAGGGCATGAGGTTCAGGGCATGAGTTTCAGTGCATGAGATTCAGGGCATCAGCTTCAGGGCAGGAGAATCAGGGCTTGAGTTTCAGGGCATGAGTTTCAGGGCAGGAGTTTCAGGGCATGAGATTCAGGGCATGAGATTCAGGGCATGAGATTCAGGAAAGGAGTTTCAAGGCATCAGATTCAGGGCATGAGATTCAGGGCATGAGTTTCAGGGCAGGAATTTCAGGGCATGAGATTCAGGGCATGAGTTTCAGGACAGGGGATTCAGGGCATGAGTTTCAGTGCATGAGTTTGAGGGCAGGAGTTTCACGGCATGAGTTTCAGGGCATGAGATTCAGGACATGAGTTTCAGGGCATGAGTTTCAAGTCTGTGGTTTCAAGGTTTGAGATTCAGGGCAGCAGTTTCAGGGCAGGAGTTTCATGGCAGGAGTTTCAGGGCATGAGTTTCAGGGCATGGGTTTCAAGTCTGTGGTTTCAAGGCTTGAGATTCAGGGCAGCAGTTTCAGGGCAGGAGATTCAGGGCAGGAGATTCAGGGCAGGTGTTTCAGTGCAAGAGTTTCAGTGCAAGAGTTTCAGGGCATGTCTTTCAGTGCATGAGTTTCAGGGCAGGGGTTTCAGAGCATGAGATTCAGGGCATGAGTTTTAGCGCATGAGATTCAGTGCATGAGTTTCAGGGCAGAAGTTTCAGGGCATGAGATTCAGGGCATGAGTTTCAGGGCAGGAGAATAAGGGCTTGAGTTTCAGGGCATGAGATTCAGGACATGAGTTTAAGGGCATGAGTTTCAGGGCAGGAGTATCAGGGCATGTAATTCAGGGCGTGAGTTTCAGGATATGAGATTCATGGCATGAGTTTCAGTGCAGGAGTTTCCGGGCATGATATTCAGGGTAAGAGTTTCAGGGCAGGTGATATAGGGCAGGAGTTTCAGGGCATGATATTCAGGGCATGAGATTCAGGACAGGAGTTTCAAGGCACGAGATTCAGGGCATGAGTTTCAGTGCATGAGATTCAGTGCATGAGTTTGAGGGCAGGAGTTTCAAGGCATGAGATTCAGGGCATGAGTTTCTGGGCATGAGATTCAGGGCAGGAATTTCAGGGCACGTGATTCAGATAATGAGTTTCTGGGCAGATGATTCAGGGCAGGAGTTTTAGGGCAGGAGTTTCAGGGCATTAGATTCAGGACATGAAATTCAGGGCATGAGATTCAGTACATGAGTTTCAGGGCATGAGTTTCAGGTCTGTGGTTTCCGGGCTTGAGATTCAGAGCAGCAGTTTCAGAGCAGCAGTTTCAGGGCATGAGATTCAGGGCGTAAGTTTCAGGGCATGAGTTTCAGGGCAGGAGTTTCAGGGTATGAGATTCAGGACATGAGTTTCTGGGTAGATGATTCAGGGCAGGAGTTTTAGGTCATGTGATTCAGGGCATGAGTTTCAGTGCATGAGTTTCAGGGCGGGAGTTTCAGGGTATGAGATTTAGGGCATGAGTTTCAGTGCATGAGATTCAGGGCTTGAGTTTCAGGGCATGAGGTTCAGGGCATGAGTTTCAGGGCATGAGATTCAGGGCAGCAGTTTCAGGGCATAAGATTCAGGGCATGAGTTTCACTGCATGAGTTTCTGTGCATGAGTTTGAGGGCAGGAGTTTCAGGGCATGAGATTCAGGGCATGAGTTTAAGGTCATGAGATTTAGCGCATGAGATTCAGTGCTGGAGTTTCAGCGCAGAAGTTTTAGGGCATGTTATTCAGGGCATGAGTTTCAGTGCATGAGTTTCAGGGCAGGAGTTTCAGGGTATGAGATTTAGGGCATGAGTTTCAGTGCACGAGTTTCAGGGCATGAGATTCAGGGCATGAGTTTCAGGGCATGAGATTCAGGACAGGAGTTTCACGGCATGTGATTCAGGGCATGAGTTTCAGTGCATGAGTTTCAGGGCAGGAGTTTCAGGGTATGAGATTCAGGGCATGAGTTTCAGGGACAGGAGATTCAGGGTTTGAGTTTCAGGGCATGATATTCAGGGCATGAGTTTCAGGGCAAGAGTTTCAGTGAAAGAGTTTCAGGGCATGTAATTCAGGGCATGAGTTTCAGGATATGAGATTCATGGCATGATATTCAGAGCAGCAGTTTCAGGGCATGAGATTCAGGACATGAGTTTCAGTGCAGTAGTTTCAGGGCATGAGATTCAGGGCATGAGTTTCAGGGCATGTGATTCAGGACAGGAGTTTGAGGGCAGGAGTTTCAGGGCATTAGATTCAGGACATGAAATTCAGGGCATGAGATTCAGTACATGAGTTTCAGGGCATGAGTTTCAGGTCTGTGGTTTCCGGGCTTGAGATTCAGCGCAGCAGTTTCAGAGCAGCAATTTCAGGGCATGAGATTCAGGGCGTAAGTTTCAGGGCATGAGTTTCAGGGCAGGATTTTCAGGGTATGAGATTCAGGACATGAGTTTCTGGGTAGATGATTCAGGGCAGGAGTTTTAGGTCATGTGATTCAGGGCATGAGTTTCAGTGCATGAGTTTCAGGGCGGGAGTTTCAGGGTATGAGATTTAGGGCATGACTTTCAGTGCATGAGATTCTGGGTTGAGTTTCAGGGCATGAGGTTCAGGGCATGAGTTTCAGAGTATGAGATTCAGTGCATCAGTTTCAGGGCAGGAGTATCAGTGCATGAGTTTCACGGCATGTGATTCAGGGCATGAGTTTCAGGGCATGAGTTTCAGGTCTGTGGTTTCAAGTTTTGAGATTCAGGGCAGCAGTTTCAGGGCAGGAGTTTCAGGGCAGGAGTTTCTGGGTATGAGATTTAGGGCATGAGTTTCAGTGCATGAGCTTCAGGGCTTGACTTTCAGAGCATGAGGTTCAGGGCATGAGTTTCAGTGCATGAGATTCAGGGCATCAGGTTCAGAGGAGGAGTTTCAGTGCATGAGTTTCACGGCATGAGATTCAGGGCATGAGATTCAGGGCATGAGTTTTAGGGTTGGTGTTTCAGAGCAAGAGTTTCAGGGCATGAGATTCAGGGCAAGAGTTTCAGGGCAGGAGATTCACGGCTTGAGTTTAAGGTCATGAGATTTAGCGCATGAGATTCAGTGCATGAGTTTCAGGGCATGAGATTCAGGGCATGAGTTTCAGGGCATGAGTGTCAGGGCAGGAGTTTCAGGGCATGTAATTCGGGGCGTGAGTTTCAGTGCATGAGTTTCAGGGCATGAGATTCAGGACAGGAGTTTCAAGGCATGAGATTCAGGTCATGAGTTTCAGTGCATGAGTTTCTGTGCATGAGTTTGAGGGCAGGAGTTTCAAGGCATGAGATTCAGGGCATGAGTTTCAGGGCATGTGATTCAGGGCAGGAATTTTGGGGCATGTGATTCAGATAATGAGTTTCTGGGCAGATGATTCAGGGCAGGAGTTTTTGGGCATGTGATTCAGGGCATGAGTTTCAGTGCATGATTTTCAGGGCAGGAGTTTCAGCGTATGAGATTAAGGGCATGAGTTTCAGTGCATGAGATTCAGGGCTTGAGTTTCAGGGCATGAGGTTCAGGGCATGAGTTTCAGTGCATGAGATTCAGGGCATCAGTTTCAGGGCAGGAGTTTCAGTGCATGAGTTTCACGGCATGAGATTCAGGGCATGAGATTCAGGGCATGAGTTTTAGGGTAGGTGTTTCAGTGCAAGAGTTTCAGGGCATGAGATTCAGGGCATGAGATTCAGTGCATGAGTTTCAGGGCAGAAGTTTCAGGGCATGAGATTCAAGGCATGAGTTTCAGGGCAGGAGAATCAGGACTTGAGTTTCAGGGCATGAGATTCAGGGCATGAGTTTCAGGGCAGGAGTTTCAGGGCATGTAATTCAGGGCTTGAGTTTCAGTGCATGAGATTGACGGCAGGAGTTTCAAGGCATGAGATTCAGGGCATAAGTTTCAGTGCAGGAGAATCAGGGCTTGAGTTTCAGGGCATGAGATTCAGGGCATGAGTTTCAGGATATGAGATTCAGGACAGGAGTTTCAAGGCTTGAGATTCAGGGCATGAGTTTCAGTGCATGAGTTTCAGTGCATGAGTTTGAGGGCAGGAGATTCAAGGCATGAGATTCAGGGCATGAGTTTCAGGGCATGAGATTCAGGGCAGGAATTTCAGGGCATGTGATTCAAGGAATGAGTTTCAGTGCATGAGTTTCAGGGCAGGAGTTTCAGGGTATGAGATTTAGGGCATGAGTTTCAGTGCACGAGTTTCAGGGCCTGAGATTCAGGGCATGAGTTTCAGGGCATGAGATTCAGGACAGGAGTTTCACGGCATGTGATTCAGGGCATGAGTTTCAGTGCATGAGTTTCAGGGCCGGAGTTTCAGGGTATGAGATTCAGGGCATGAGTTTCAGGGACAGGAGATTCAGGGTTTGAGTTTCAGGGCATGATATTCAGGGCATGAGTTTCAGGGCAAGAGTTTCCGTGAAAGAGTTTCAGGGCATGTAATTCAGGGCATGAGTTTCAGGATATGAGATTCATGGCATGATATTCAGAGCAGCCGTTTCAGGGCATGAGATTCAGGACATGAGTTTCAGTGCAGTAGTTTCAGGGCATGAGATTCAGGGCATGAGTTTCAGGGCATGTGATTCAGGACAGGAGTTTGAGACCAGGAGTTTCAGGGCATTAGATTCAGGACATGAAATTCAGGGCATGAGTTTCATTGCATGAGATTCAGGACATGAGTTTCAGGGCATGGGTTTCAGGTCTGTGGTTTCAGGGCTTGAGATTCAGGGCTGCAGTTTCAGGGCAGGAGATTCATGGCAGGAGGTTCAGGGCAGGTGTTTCAGTGCAAGAGTTTCAATGCTGGAGTTTCAGGGCATGAGATTCAGGGCATGAGTTTCAGGGCAGGAGATTCACGGCTTGAGTTTAAGGTCATGAGATTTAGCGCATGAGATTCAGTGCATGAGTTTCAGGGCAGAAGTTTCAGGGCATGAGTTTCAGAGCATGAGATTCAGGGCATGCGTTTCAGGGCAGGAGATTCACGGCTTGAGGTGAAGCTCATGAGATTTAGCGCATGAGATTCAGTGCATGAGTTTCAGGGCAGAAGTTTCAGGGCATGAGATTCAGGGCATGAGTTTCAGGGCCGGAGAATCAGGGCTTGAGTTTCAGGGCATGAGATTCAGGGCATGAGTTTCAGGGCATGATTTACAGGGCAGGAGTTTCAGGGCATGTGTTTCACGGCATGAGATTCAGGGCATGAGTTTCAGGGCATTAGTTTCAGGGAATGAGATTCAGGACATGAGATTCAGTACATGAGTTTCAGGGCATGAGTTTCAGGTCTGTGTTTTCCGGGCTTGAGATTCAGCGCAGCAGTTTCAGAGCAGCAGTTTCAGGGCATGAGATTCAGAGCGTAAGTTTCAGGGCATGAGTTTCAGGGCATGAGATTCAGGACAGGAGTTTCAAGGCATGAGATTCAGGTCATGAGTTTCAGTGCATGAGTTTCTGTGCATGAGTTTGAGGGCAGGAGTTTCAAGGCATGAGATTCAGGGCATGAGTTTCAGGGCATGTGATTCAGGGCAGGAATTTTGGGGCATGTGATTCAGATAATGAGTTTCTGGGCAGATGATTCAGGGCAGGAGTTTTTGGGCATGTGATTCAGGGCATGAGTTTCAGTGCATGATTTTCAGGGCAGGAGTTTCAGCGTATGAGATTAAGGGCATGAGTTTCAGTGCATGAGATTCAGGGCTTGAGTTTCAGGGCATGAGGTTCAGGGCATGAGTTTCAGTGCATGAGATTCAGGGCATCAGTTTCAGGGCAGGAGTTTTAGGGTAGGTGTTTCAGTGCAAGAGTTTCAGGGCATGAGATTCAGGGCATGAGATTCAGTGCATGAGTTTCAGGGCAGAAGTTTCAGGGCATGAGATTCAAGGCATGAGTTTCAGGGCAGGAGAATCAGGACTTGAGTTTCAGGGCATGAGATTCAGGGCATGAGTTTCAGGGCAGGAGTTTCAGGGCATGTAATTCAGGGCTTGAGTTTCAGTGCATGAGATTGACGGCAGGAGTTTCAAGGCATGAGATTCAGGGCATAAGTTTCAGTGCAGGAGAATCAGGGCTTGAGTTTCAGGGCATGAGATTCAGGGCATGAGTTTCAGGATATGAGATTCAGGACAGGAGTTTCAAGGCTTGAGATTCAGGGCATGAGTTTCAGTGCATGAGTTTCAGTGCATGAGTTTGAGGGCAGGAGATTCAAGGCATGAGATTCAGGGCATGAGTTTCAGGGCATGAGATTCAGGGCAGGAATTTCAGGGCATGTGATTCAAGGAATGAGTTTCAGTGCATGAGTTTCAGGGCAGGAGTTTCAGGGTATGAGATTTAGGGCATGAGTTTCAGTGCACGAGTTTCAGGGCCTGAGATTCAGGGCATGAGTTTCAGGGCATGAGATTCAGGACAGGAGTTTCACGGCATGTGATTCAGGGCATGAGTTTCAGTGCATGAGTTTCAGGGCAGGAGTTTCAGGGTATGAGATTCAGGGCATGAGTTTCAGGGACAGGAGATTCAGGGTTTGAGTTTCAGGGCATGATATTCAGGGCATGAGTTTCAGGGCAAGAGTTTCCGTGAAAGAGTTTCAGGGCATGTAATTCAGGGCATGAGTTTCAGGATATGAGATTCATGGCATGATATTCAGAGCAGCCGTTTCAGGGCATGAGATTCAGGACATGAGTTTCAGTGCAGTAGTTTCAGGGCATGAGATTCAGGGCATGAGTTTCAGGGCATGTGATTCAGGACAGGAGTTTGAGACCAGGAGTTTCAGGGCATTAGATTCAGGACATGAAATTCAGGGCATGAGTTTCATTGCATGAGATTCAGGACATGAGTTTCAGGGCATGGGTTTCAGGTCTGTGGTTTCAGGGCTTGAGATTCAGGGCAGCAGTTTCAGGGCAGGAGATTCATGGCAGGAGGTTCAGGGCAGGTGTTTCAGTGCAAGAGTTTCAATGCTGGAGTTTCAGGGCATGAGATTCAGGGCATGAGTTTCAGGGCAGGAGATTCACGGCTTGAGTTTAAGGTCATGAGATTTAGCGCATGAGATTCAGTGCATGAGTTTCAGGGCAGAAGTTTCAGGGCATGAGTTTCAGAGCATGAGATTCAGGGCATGCGTTTCAGGGCAGGAGATTCACGGCTTGAGGTGAAGCTCATGAGATTTAGCGCATGAGATTCAGTGCATGAGTTTCAGGGCAGAAGTTTCAGGGCATGAGATTCAGGGCATGAGTTTCAGGGCCGGAGAATCAGGGCTTGAGTTTCAGGGCATGAGTTTCAGGGCATGATTTACAGGGCAGGAGTTTCAGGGCATGTGTTTCACGGCATGAGATTCAGGGCATGAGTTTCAGGGCATTAGTTTCAGGGAATGAGATTCAGGACATGAGATTCAGTACATGAGTTTCAGGGCATGAGTTTCAGGTCTGTGTTTTCCGGGCTTGAGATTCAGCGCAGCAGTTTCAGAGCAGCAGTTTCAGGGCATGAGATTCAGAGCGTAAGTTTCAGGGCATGAGTTTCAGGGCAGGAGTTTCAGGGCATGAGATTCAGCGCATGAGATTCAGTGCATGAGTTTCAGAGCATGAGATTCAGGGTATGAGTTTCAGGGCATGAGATTCAGGACAGGAGTTTCAAGGCATGAGATTCAGGGCATGAGTTTCAGTGCATGAGTTTCAGTGCATGAGATTCAGGACATGAGTTTCAGGGCATGGGTTTCAGGTCTGTGGTTTCAGGGATTGAGATTCACGGCAGCAGTTTCAGGGCAGGAGATTCATGGCAGGCGGTTCAGGGCAGGTGTTTCAGTGCAAGAGTTTCAGTGCAGGAGTTTCAGGGCATGTCTTTCAGTGCATGAGTTTCAGGGCAGGAGTTTCAGGGCATGAGATTCAGGGCATGAGATTCAGGGCATGAGATTCAGGAAAGGAGTTTCAAGGCATCAGATTCAGGGCATGAGTTTCAGGGCATGAGTTTCAGGGCAGGTGTTTCAGGGCATGAGATTCAGGGCATGAGTTTCAGGGCAGGAATTTCAGGGCATGAGATTCAGGGCATGAGTTTCAGGACAGGAGATTCAGGGCATGAGTTTCAGTGCATGAGTTTGAGGGCAGGAGTTTCACGGCATGAGTTTCAGGGCATGAGTTTCAAGTCTGTGGTTTCAAGGTTTGAGATTCAGGGCAGCAGTTTCAGGGCAGGAGTTTCATGGCAGGAGTTTCAGGGCATGAGTTTCAGGGCATGGGTTTCAAGTCTGTGGTTTCAAGGCTTGAGATTCAGGGCAGCAGTTTCAGGGCAGGAGATTCAGGGCAGGAGATTCAGGGCAGGTGTTTCAGTGCAAGAGTTTCAGTGCAAGAGTTTCAGGGCATGTCTTTCAGTGCATGAGTTTCAGGGCAGGGGTTTCAGAGCATGAGATTCAGGGCATGAGTTTTAGCGCATGAGATTCAGTGCATGAGTTTCAGGGCAGAAGTTTCAGGGCATGAGATTCAGGGCATGAGTTTCAGGGCAGGAGAATAAGGGCTTGAGTTTCAGGGCATGAGATTCAGGACATGAGTTTAAGGGCATGAGTTTCAGGGCAGGAGTATCAGGGCATGTAATTCAGGGCGTGAGTTTCAGGATATGAGATTCATGGCATGAGTTTCAGTGCAGGAGTTTCCGGGCATGATATTCAGGGTAAGAGTTTCAGGGCAGGTGATATAGGGCAGGAGTTTCAGGGCATGATATTCAGGGCATGAGATTCAGGACAGGAGTTTCAAGGCACGACATTCAGGGCATGAGTTTCAGTGCATGAGATTCAGTGCATGAGTTTGAGGGCAGGAGTTTCAAGGCATGAGATTCAGGGCATGAGTTTCTGGGCATGAGATTCAGGGCAGGAATTTCAGGGCACGTGATTCAGATAATGAGTTTCTGGGCAGATGATTCAGGGCAGGAGTTTTAGGGCATGTGATTCAGGGCATGAGTTTCAGTGCATGATTTTCAGGGCAGGAGTTTCAGGGTATGAGTTTTAGGGCATGAGTTTCAGTGTATGAGATTCAGGGCTTGAGTTTCAGGGCATGAGGTTCAGGGCATGAGTTTCAGTGCATGAGATTCAGGGCATCAGCTTCAGGGCAGGAGAATCAGGGCTTGAGTTTCAGGGCATGAGTTTCAGGGCAGGAGTTTCAGGGCATGAGATTCAGGGCATGAGATTCAGGGCATGAGATTCAGGAAAGGAGTTTCAAGGCATCAGATTCAGGGCATGAGATTCAGGGCATGAGTTTCAGGGCAGGAATTTCAGGGCATGAGATTCAGGGCATGAGTTTCAGGACAGGGGATTCAGGGCATGAGTTTCAGTGCATGAGTTTGAGGGCAGGAGTTTCACGGCATGAGTTTCAGGGCATGAGATTCAGGACATGAGTTTCAGGGCATGAGTTTCAAGTCTGTGGTTTCAAGGTTTGAGATTCAGGGCAGCAGTTTCAGGGCAGGAGTTTCATGGCAGGAGTTTCAGGGCATGAGTTTCAGGGCATGGGTTTCAAGTCTGTGGTTTCAAGGCTTGAGATTCAGGGCAGCAGTTTCAGGGCAGGAGATTCAGGGCAGGAGATTCAGGGCAGGTGTTTCAGTGCAAGAGTTTCAGTGCAAGAGTTTCAGGGCATGTCTTTCAGTGCATGAGTTTCAGGGCAGGGGTTTCAGAGCATGAGATTCAGGGCATGAGTTTTAGCGCATGAGATTCAGTGCATGAGTTTCAGGGCAGAAGTTTCAGGGCATGAGATTCAGGGCATGAGTTTCAGGGCAGGAGAATAAGGGCTTGAGTTTCAGGGCATGAGATTCAGGACATGAGTTTAAGGGCATGAGTTTCAGGGCAGGAGTATCAGGGCATGTAATTCAGGGCGTGAGTTTCAGGATATGAGATTCATGGCATGAGTTTCAGTGCAGGAGTTTCCGGGCATGATATTCAGGGTAAGAGTTTCAGGGCAGGTGATATAGGGCAGGAGTTTCAGGGCATGATATTCAGGGCATGAGATTCAGGACAGGAGTTTCAAGGCACGAGATTCAGGGCATGAGTTTCAGTGCATGAGATTCAGTGCATGAGTTTGAGGGCAGGAGTTTCAAGGCATGAGATTCAGGGCATGAGTTTCTGGGCATGAGATTCAGGGCAGGAATTTCAGGGCACGTGATTCAGATAATGAGTTTCTGGGCAGATGATTCAGGGCAGGAGTTTTAGGGCATGTGATTCAGGGCATGAGTTTCAGTGCATGATTTTCAGGGCAGGAGTTTCAGGGTATGAGTTTTAGGGCATGAGTTTCAGTGTATGAGATTCAGGGCTTGAGTTTCAGGGCATGAGGTTCAGGGCATGAGTTTCAGTGCATGAGATTCAGGGCATCAGCTTCAGGGCAGGAGAATCAGGGCTTGAGTTTCAGGGCATGAGATTCAGGGCATGAGTTTCAGGATATGAGATTCAGGACAGGAGTTTCAAGGCTTGAGATTCAGGGCATGAGTTTCAGTGCATGAGTTTCAGTGCATGAGTTTGAGGGCAGGAGATTCAAGGCATGAGATTCAGGGCATGAGTTTCAGGGCATGAGATTCAGGGCAGGAATTTCAGGACATGTGATTCAAGGAATGAGTTTCAGTGCATGAGTTTCAGGGCAGGAGTTTCAGGGTAGGAGATTTAGGGCATGAGTTTCAGTGCACGAGTTTCAGGGCATGAGATTCAGGGCATGAGTTTCAGGGCATGAGATTCAGGACAGGAGTTTCACGGCATGTGATTCAGGGCATGAGTTTCAGTGCATGAGTTTCAGGGCAGGAGTTTCAGGGTATGAGATTCAGGGCATGAGTTTCAGTGCATGAGATTCAGTGCATGAGTTTGAGGGCAGGAGTTTCAAGGCATGAGATTCAGGGCATGAGTTTCTGGGCATGAGATTCAGGGCAGGAATTTCAGGGCACGTGATTCAGATAATGAGTTTCTGGGCAGATGATTCAGGGCAGGAGTTTTAGGGCATGTGATTCAGGGCATGAGTTTCAGTGCATGATTTTCAGGGCAGGAGTTTCAGGGTATGAGTTTTAGGGCATGAGTTTCAGTGCATGAGATTCAGGGCTTGAGTTTCAGGGCATGAGGTTCAGGGCATGAGTTTCAGTGCATGAGATTCAGGGCATCAGCTTCAGGGCAGGAGTTTCAGTGCATGAGTTTCACGGCATGAGATTCAGGGCATGAGATTCAGGGCATGAGTTTTAGGGTAGGTGTTTCAGTGCAAGAGTTTCAGGGCATGAGATTCAGGGCATGAGTTTCAGGGCAGGAATTTCAGGGCATGACATTCAGGGCATGAGTTTCAGTGCAGGAGATTCACGGCTTGAGTTTAAGGTCATGAGATTTAGCGCATGAGATTAGGTGCATGAGTTTCAGGGCAGAAGTATCAGGGCATGATATTCAGGGCATGAGTTTCAGGGCAGGAGAATCAGGGCTTGCGTTTCAGGGCATGAGATTCAGGTCATGAGTTTCAGGGCAGGAGTTTCAGGGCATGTAATTCAGGGCGTGAGTTTCAGTGCATGAGTTTCAGTGCATGAGATTGAGGGCAGGAGTTTCAAGGCATGAGATTCAGGGCATGAGTTTCAGGACAGGAGATTCAGGGCATGAGTTTCAGTGCATGAGTTTGAGGGCAGGAGTTTCACGGCATGAGTTTCAGGGCATGAGATTCAGGACTTGAGTTTCAGGGCATGAGTTTCAGGTCTGTGGTTTCAAGGTTTGAGATTCAGGGCAGCAGTTTCAGGGCAGGAGTTTCAGGGCAGGAGTTTCTGGGTATGAGATTTAGGGCATGAGTTTCAGTGCATGAGCTTCAGGGCTTGACTTTCAGAGCATGAGGTTCAGGGCATGAGTTTCAGTGCATGAGATTCAGGGCATCAGGTTCAGAGGAGGAGTTTCAGTGCATGAGTTTCACGGCATGAGATTCAGGGCATGAGTTTTAGGGTCGGTGTTTCAGAGCAAGAGTTTCAGGGCATGAGATTCAGGGCAAGAGTTTCAGGGCAGGAGATTCACGGCTTGAGTTTTAGGGTCGGTGTTTCAGAGCAAGAGTTTCAGGGCATGAGATTCAGGGCAAGAGTTTCAGGGCAGGAGATTCACGGCTTGAGTTTAAGGTCATGAGATTTAGCGCATGAGATTCAGTGCATGAGTTTCAGGGCAGAAATGTCAGGGCATGAGATTCAGGGCATGAGTTTCAGGGCAGGAGAATCAGGGCTTGAGTTTCAGGGCATGTAATTCAGGGCATGAGTTTCAGGGCAGGAGTTTCAGGGCATGTAATTCAGGGCGTGAGTTTCAGTGCATGAGTTTCAGTGCATGAGATTCAGGGCAGGAGTTTCAAGGCATGAGATTCAGGGCATAAGTTTCAGGGCAGGAGAATCAGGGCTTGAGTTTCAGGGCATGAGAATCAGGGCATGAGATTCAGGGCATGAGATTCAGGAAAGGAGTTTCAAGGCTTGAGATTCAGGGCATGAGTTTCAGGGCATGAGTTTCAGGGCAGGAGTTTCAGGGCATGAGATTCAGGGCATGAGTTTCAGGGCAGGAATTTCAGGGCATGAGATTCAGGGCATGAGTTTCAGGACAGGAGATTCAGGGCATGAGTTTCAGTGCATGAGTTTGAGGGCAGGAGTTTCACGGCATGAGTTTCAGGGCATGAGATTCAGGACATGAGTTTCAGGGCATGAGTTTCAGGTCTGTGGTTTCAAGGTTTGAGATTCAGGGCAGCAGTTTCAGGGCAGGAGTTTCAGGGCAGGAGTTTCAGGGCATGAGTTTCAGGGCATGGGTTTCAAGTCTGTGGTTTCAAGGCTTGAGATTCAGGGCAGCAGTTTCAGGGCAGGAGATTCAGGGCAGGAGATTCAGGGCAGGTGTTTCAGTGCAAGAGTTTCAGTGCATGAGATTGAGGGCAGGAGTTTCAAGGCATGAGATTCAGGGCATGAGTTTCAGGACAGGAGATTCAGGGCATGAGTTTCAGTGCATGAGTTTGAGGGCAGGAGTTTCACGGCATGAGTTTCAGGGCACGAGATTCAGGACTTGAGTTTCAGGGCATGAGTTTCAGGTCTGTGGTTTCAAGTTTTGAGATTCAGGGCAGCAGTTTCAGGGCAGGAGTTTCAGGGCAGGAGTTTCTGGGTATGAGATTTAGGGCATGAGTTTCAGTGCATGAGCTTCAGGGCTTGACTTTCAGAGCATGAGGTTCAGGGCATGAGTTTCAGTGCATGAGATTCAGGGCATCAGGTTCAGAGGAGGAGTTTCAGTGCATGAGTTTCACGGCATGAGATTCAGGGCATGAGATTCAGGGCATGAGTTTTAGGGTTGGTGTTTCAGAGCAAGAGTTTCAGGGCATGAGATTCAGGGCAAGAGTTTCAGGGCAGGAGATTCACGGCTTGAGTTTAAGGTCATGAGATTTAGCGCATGAGATTCAGTGCATGAGTTTCAGGGCATGAGATTCAGGGCATGAGTTTCAGGGCAGGAGAATCAGGGCTTGACTTTCAGGGCATGAGATTCAGGGCATGAGTTTCAGGGCATGAGTGTCAGGGCAGGAGTTTCAGGGCATGTAATTCGGGGCGTGAGTTTCAGTGCATGAGTTTCAGGGCATGAGATTCAGGACAGGAGTTTCAAGGCATGAGATTCAGGTCATGAGTTTCAGTGCATGAGTTTCTGTGCATGAGTTTGAGGGCAGGAGTTTCAAGGCATGAGATTCAGGGCATGAGTTTCAGGGCATGAGATTCAGGGCAGGAATTTTGGGGCATGTGATTCAGATAATGAGTTTCTGGGCAGATGATTCAGGGCAGGAGTTTTTGGGCATGTGATTCAGGGCATGAGTTTCAGTGCATGATTTTCAGGGCAGGAGTTTCAGCGTATGAGATTAAGGACATGAGTTTCAGTGCATGAGATTCAGGGCTTGAGTTTCAGGGCATGAGGTTCAGGGCATGAGTTTCAGTGCATGAGATTCAGGGCATCAGTTTCAGGGCAGGAGTTTCAGTGCATGAGTTTCACGGCATGAGATTCAGGGCATGAGATTCAGGGCATGAGTTTTAGGGTAGGTGTTTCAGTGCAAGAGTTTCAGGGCATGAGATTCAGGGCATGAGATTCAGTGCATGAGTTTCAGGGCAGAAGTTTCAGGGCATGAGATTCAAGGCATGAGTTTCAGGGCAGGAGAATCAGGACTTGAGTTTCAGGGCATGAGATTCAGGGCATGAGTTTCAGGGCAGGAGTTTCAGGGCATGTAATTCAGGGCTTGAGTTTCAGTGCATGAGTTTCAGTGCATGAGATTGACGGCAGGAGTTTCAAGGCATGAGATTCGGGGCATAAGTTTCAGTGCAGGAGAATCAGGGCTTGAGTTTCAAGGCTTGAGATTCAGGGCATGAGTTTCAGTGCATGAGTTTCAGTGCATGAGTTTGAGGGCAGGAGATTCAAGGCATGAGATTCAGGGCATGAGTTTCAGGGCATGAGATTCAGGGCAGGAATTTCAGGGCATGTGATTCAAGGAATGAGTTTCAGTGCATGAGTTTCAGGGCAGGAGTTTCAGGGTATGAGATTTAGGGCATGAGATTCAGTGCACGAGTTTCAGGGCATGAGATTCAGGGCATGAGTTTCAGGGCATGAGATTCAGGACAGGAGTTTCACGGCATGTGATTCAGGGCATGAGTTTCAGTGCATGAGTTTCAGGGCAGGAGTTTCAGGGTATGAGATTCAGGGCATGAGTTTCAGGGACAGGAGATTCAGGGTTTGAGTTTCAGGGCATGATATTCAGGGCATGAGTTTCAGGGCAAGAGTTTCCGTGAAAGAGTTTCAGGGCATGTAATTCAGGGCATGAGTTTCAGGATATGAGATTCATGGCATGATATTCAGAGCAGCAGTTTCAGGGCATGAGATTCAGGACATGAGTTTCAGTGCAGTAGTTTCAGGGCATGAGATTCAGGGCATGAGTTTCAGGGCATGTGATTCAGGACAGGAGTTTGAGACCAGGAGTTTCAGGGCATTAGATTCAGGACATGAAATTCAGGGCATGAGTTTCATTGCATGAGATTCAGGACATGAGTTTCAGGGCATGGGTTTCAGGTCTGTGGTTTCAGGGCTTGAGATTCAGGGCAGCAGTTTCAGGGCAGGAGATTCATGGCAGGAGGTTCAGGGCAGGTGTTTCAGTGCAAGAGTTTCAGGGCAGGAGTTTCAGGGCATGAGATTCAGGGCATGAGTTTCAGGGCAGGAGATTCACGGCTTGAGTTTAAGGTCATGAGATTTAGCGCATGAGATTCAGTGCATGAGTTTCAGGGCAGAAGTTTCAGGGCATGAGTTTCAGAGCATGAGATTCAGGGCATGCGTTTCAGGGCAGGAGATTCACGGCTTGAGGTGAAGCTCATGAGATTTAGCGCATGAGATTCAGTGCATGAGTTTCAGGGCAGAAGTTTCAGGGCATGAGATTCAGGGCATGAGTTTCTTGGCCGGAGAATCAGGGCTTGAGTTTCAGGGCATGAGATTCAGGGCATGAGTTTCAGGGCATGATTTACAGGGCAGGAGTTTCAGGGCATGTGTTTCACGGCATGAGATTCAGGGCATGAGTTTCAGGGCATTAGTTTCAGGGAATGAGATTCAGGACATGAGATTCAGTACATGAGTTTCAGGGCATGAGTTTCAGGTCTGTGTTTTCCGGGCTTGAGATTCAGCGCAGCAGTTTCAGAGCAGCAGTTTCAAGGCATCAGATTCAGAGCGTAAGTTTCAGGGCATGAGTTTCAGGGCAGGAGATTCAGGGCATGAGATTCAGCGCATGAGATTCAGTGCATGAGTTTCAGAGCATAGGATTCAGGGTATGAGTTTCAGGGCATGAGATTCAGGACAGGAGTTTCAAGGCATGAGATTCAGGGCATGAGTTTCAGTGCATGAGTTTCAGTGCATGAGATTCAGGACATGAGTTTCAGGGCATGGGTTTCAGGTCTGTGGTTTCAGGGATTGAGATTCAGGGCAGCAGTTTCAGGGCAGGAGATTCATGGCAGGCGGTTCAGGGCAGGTGTTTCAGTGAAAGAGTTTCAGTGCAGGAGTTTCAGGGCATGTCTTTCAGTGCATGAGTTTCAGGGCAGGAGTTTCAGGGCATGAGATTCAGGGCAAGAGTTTCAGGGCAGGAGATTCACGGCTTGAGTTTAAGGTCATGAGATTTAGCGCATGAGATTCAGTGCATGAGTTTCAGTGCAGAAGTTTCAGGGCATGAGTTTCAGGGCAGGAGAATCAGGGCTTGAGTTTCAGGGCATGAGATTCAGGGCATGAGTTTCAGAGCATGAGATTCAGGGCATGAGTTTCAGGGCAGGAGGTTCACGGCTTGAGGTGAAGCTCATGAGATTTAGCGCATGAGATTCAGTGCATGAGTTTCAGGGCAGAAGTTTCAGGGCATGAGATTCAGGGCATGAGTTTCAGGGCCGGAGAATCAGGGCTTGAGTTTCAGGGCATGAGATTCAGGGCATGAGTTTCAGGGCATGATTTTCAGGGCAGGAGTTTCAGGGCATGTAATTCAGGGCGTGAGTTTCAGGATATGAGATTCATGGCATGAGTTTCAGTGCAGGAGTTTCAGGGCATGAGATTCAGTGTATGAGTTTCAGGGCTTGAGATTCAGGACAGGAGATTCAGGGCATGAGATTCGGGGCTTGAGTTTCAAGGCAGGTGTTTTAGGGCACGTATTTCAGTGCAGGAGTTTCAGGGCAGAAGTTTCAGAGCTTGAGATTCAGGACATGAGTTTCAGTCCAGGAGATTCACGGCTTGAGTTTAAGGTCATGAGATTTAGCGCATGAGATTCAGTGCAGGAGTTTCAGGGCAGACGTTTCAGGGCATGAGTTTCAGGGCGTGAGTTTCAGGGTATGAGATTCAGGGCCGGAATTTCAGGGCATGTGATTCAGATAATGAGTTTCTGGTCAGATGATTCAGGGCAGGAGTTTTAGGGAATGTGATTCAGGGCATGAGTTTCAGTGCATGAGTTTCAGGGCAGGAGTTTCAGGGTATGAGATCCAGGGCATGAGTTTCAGTGCAGGAGTTTCAGGGCATGAGATTCAGGGCATGAGTTTCAGGGCATGAGATTCAGGACAGGAGTTTCAAGGCATGTGATTGAGGGCATGACTTTCAGTGCATGAGTTTCGGTGTATGAGTTTGAGGGCAGGAGAATCAGGGCTTGAGTTTCAGGGCATGAGATTCAGGGCATTAATTTCTGGGTATGAGTTTCAGGGCAGGAGTTTCAGGGCATGTAATTCAGGGCGTGAGTTTCAGGATATGAGATTCATGGCATGAGTTTCAGCGCAGGAGTTTCAGGGCATGAGATTCAGGGCATGAGTTTCAGGGCATGAGATTCAGGACAGGAGTTTCAGGGCATAAGATTCAGGGCATGAGTTTCACTGCATGAGTTTCAGTGCATGAGTTTGAGGGCAGGAGTTTCAGGGCATGAGATTCAGGGCATGAGTTTAAGGTCATTAGATTTAGCGCATGAGATTCAGTGCTGGAGTTTCAGCGCAGAAGTTTTAGGGCATGTTATTCAGGGCATGAGTTTCAGTGCATGAGTT
The DNA here is from genome assembly GCF_030028105.1 of Mobula birostris. Lineage (NCBI taxonomy): Eukaryota > Metazoa > Chordata > Chondrichthyes > Myliobatiformes > Myliobatidae > Mobula > Mobula birostris. The sequence goes on from NW_027274122.1 coordinate 27,396, forward strand.
TCAGGGCAGGAGTTTCAGGGTATGAGATTTAGGGCATGAGTTTCAGTGCACGAGTTTCAGGGCATGAGATTCAGGACCCGAGTTTCACGGCATGTGATTCAGGGCATGAGTTTCAGTGCATGAGTTTCAGGGCAGGAGTTTCAGTGTATGAGATTCAGGGCATGAGTTTCAGGGACAGGAGATTCAGGGTTTGAGTTTCAGGGCATGATATTCAGGGCATGAGTTTCAGGGCAAGGGTTTCCGTGAAAGAGTTTCAGGGTATGTAATTCAGGGCATGAATTTCAGGATATGAGATTCATGGCATGATATTCAGAGCAGCAGTTTCATGGCATGAGATTCAGGACATGAGTTTCAGTGCAGTAGTTTCAGGGCATGAGATTCAGGGCATGAGTTTCAGGGCATGTGATTCAGGACAGGAGTTTGAGGGCAGGAGTTTCAGGGCATTAGATTCAGGACATGAAATTCAGGGCATGAGATTCAGTACATGAGTTTCAGGGCATGAGTTTCAGGTCTGTGGTTTCCGGGCTTGAGATTCAGAGCAGCAGTTTCAGAGCAGCAGTTTCAGGGCATGAGATTCAGGGCGTAAGTTTCAGGGCATGAGTTTCAGGGCAGGAGTTTCAGGGTATGAGATTCAGGACATGAGTTTCTGGGTAGATGATTCAGGGCAGGAGTTTTAGGTCATGTGATTCAGGGCATGAGTTTCAGTGCATGAGTTTCAGGGCGGGAGTTTCAGGGTATGAGATTTAGGGCATGAGTTTCAGTGCATGAGATTCAGGGCTTGAGTTTCAGGGCATGAGGTTCAGGGCATGAGTTTCAGGGCATGAGATTCAGGACAGCAGTTTCAGGGCATAAGATTCAGGGCATGAGTTTCACTGCATGAGTTTCTGTGCATGAGTTTGAGGGCAGGAGTTTCAGGGCATGAGATTCAGGGCATGAGTTTAAGGTCTTGAGATTTAGCGCATGAGATTCAGTGCTGGAGTTTCAGCGCAGAAGTTTTAGGGCATGTTATTCAGGGCATGAGTTTCAGTGCATGAGTTTCAGGGCAGGAGTTTCAGGGTATGAGATTTAGGGCATGAGTTTCAGTGCACGAGTTTCAGGGCATGAGATTCAGGGCATGAGTTTCAGGGCATGAGATTCAGGACAGGAGTTTCACGGCATGTGATTCAGGGCATGAGTTTCAGTGCATGAGTTTCAGGGCAGGAGTTTCAGGGTATGAGATTCAGGGCATGAGTTTCAGGGACAGGAGATTCAGGGTTTGAGTTTCAGGGCATGATATTCAGGGCATGAGTTTCAGGGCAAGAGTTTCAGTGAAAGAGTTTCAGGGCATGTAATTCAGGGCATGAGTTTCAGGATATGAGATTCATGGCATGATATTCAGAGCAGCAGTTTCAGGGCATGAGATTCAGGACATGAGTTTCAGTGCAGTAGTTTCAGGGCATGAGATTCAGGGCATGAGTTTCAGGGCATGTGATTCAGGACAGGAGTTTGAGGGCAGGAGTTTCAGGGCATTAGATTCAGGACATGAAATTCAGGGCATGAGATTCAGTACATGAGTTTCAGGGCATGAGTTTCAGGTCTGTGGTTTCCGGGCTTGAGATTCAGCGCAGCAGTTTCAGAGCAGCAGTTTCAGGGCATGGGATTCAGGGCGTAAGTTTCAGGGCATGAGTTTCAGGGCAGGATTTTCAGGGTATGAGATTCAGGACATGAGTTTCTGGGTAGATGATTCAGGGCAGGAGTTTTAGGTCATGTGATTCAGGGCATGAGTTTCAGTGCATGAGTTTCAGGGCGGGAGTTTCAGGGTATGAGATTTAGGGCATGACTTTCAGTGCATGATATTCTGGGCTTGAGTTTCAGGGCATGAGGTTCAGGGCATGAGTTTCAGAGTATGAGATTCAGTGCATCAGTTTCAGGGCAGGAGTATCAGTGCATGAGTTTCACGGCATGTGATTCAGGGCATGAGCTTCAGGGCATGAGTTTCAGGTCTGTGGTTTCAAGTTTTGAGATTCAGGGCAGCAGTTTCAGGGCAGGAGTTTCAGGGCAGGAGTTTCTGGGTATGAGATTTAGGGCATGAGTTTCAGTGCATGAGCTTCAGGGCTTGACTTTCAGAGCATGAGGTTCAGGGCATGAGTTTCAGTGCATGAGATTCAGGGCATCAGGTTCAGAGGAGGAGTTTCAGTGCATGAGTTTCACGGCATGAGATTCAGGGCATGAGATTCAGGGCATGAGTTTTAGGGTTGGTGTTTCAGAGCAAGAGTTTCAGGGCATGAGATTCAGTGCATGAGTTTCAGGGCATGAGATTCAGGGCATGAGTTTCAGGGCATGAGTGTCAGGGCAGGAGTTTCAGGGCATGTAATTCGGGGCGTGAGTTTCAGTGCATGAGTTTCAGGGCATGAGATTCAGGACAGGAGTTTCAAGGCATGAGTTTCACGGCATGTGATTCAGGGCATGAGTTTCAGGGCATGAGTTTCAGGTCTGTGGTTTCAAGTTTTGAGATTCAGGGCAGCAGTTTCAGGGCAGGAGTTTCAGGGCAGGAGTTTCTGGGTATGAGATTTAGGGCATGAGTTTCAGTGCATGAGCTTCAGGGCTTGACTTTCAGAGCATGAGGTTCAGGGCATGAGTTTCAGTGCATGAGATTCAGGGCATCAGGTTCAGAGGAGGAGTTTCAGTGCATGAGTTTCACGGCATGAGATTCAGGGCATGAGATTCAGGGCATGAGTTTTAGGGTTGGTGTTTCAGAACAAGAGTTTCAGGGCATGAGATTCAGGGCAAGAGTTTCAGGGCAGGAGATTCACGGCTTGAGTTTAAGGTCATGAGATTTAGCGCATGAGATTCAGTGCATGAGTTTCAGGGCATGAGATTCAGGGCATGAGTTTCAGGGCATGAGTGTCAGGGCAGGAGTTTCAGGGCATGTAATTCGGGGCGTGAGTTTCAGTGCATGAGTTTCAGGGCATGAGATTCAGGACAGGAGTTTCAAGGCATGAGATTCAGGTCATGAGTTTCAGTGCATGAGTTTCTGTGCATGAGTTTGAGGGCAGGAGTTTCAAGGCATGAGATTCAGGGCATGAGTTTCAGGGCATGAGATTCAGGGCAGGAATTTTGGGGCATGTGATTCAGATAATGAGTTTCTGGGCAGATGATTCAGGGCAGGAGTTTTTGGGCATGTGATTCAGGGCATGAGTTTCAGTGCATGATTTTCAGGGCAGGAGTTTCAGCGTATGAGATTAAGGGCATGAGTTTCAGTGCATGAGATTCAGGGCTTGAGTTTCAGGGCATGAGGTTCAGGGCATGAGTTTCAGTGCATGAGATTCAGGGCATCAGTTTCAGGGCAGGAGTTTCAGTGCATGAGTTTCACGGCATGAGATTCAGGGCATGAGATTCAGGGCATGAGTTTTAGGGTAGGTGTTTCAGTGCAAGAGTTTCAGGGCATGAGATTCAGGGCATGAGATTCAGTGCATGAGTTTCAGGGCAGAAGTTTCAGGGCATGAGATTCAAGGCATGAGTTTCAGGGCAGGAGAATCAGGACTTGAGTTTCAGGGCATGAGATTCAGGGCATGAGTTTAAGGTCTTGAGATTTAGCGCATGAGATTCAGTGCTGGAGTTTCAGCGCAGAAGTTTTAGGGCATGTTATTCAGGGCATGAGTTTCAGTGCATGAGTTTCAGGGCAGGAGTTTCAGGGTATGAGATTTAGGGCATGAGTTTCAGTGCACGAGTTTCAGGGCATGAGATTCAGGGCATGAGTTTCAGGGCATGAGATTCAGGACAGGAGTTTCACGGCATGTGATTCAGGGCATGAGTTTCAGTGCATGAGTTTCAGGGCAGGAGTTTCAGGGTATGAGATTCAGGGCATGAGTTTCAGGGACAGGAGATTCAGGGTTTGAGTTTCAGGGCATGATATTCAGGGCATGAGTTTCAGGGCAAGAGTTTCAGTGAAAGAGTTTCAGGGCATGTAATTCAGGGCATGAGTTTCAGGATATGAGATTCATGGCATGATATTCAGAGCAGCAGTTTCAGGGCATGAGATTCAGGACATGAGTTTCAGTGCAGTAGTTTCAGGGCATGAGATTCAGGGCATGAGTTTCAGGGCATGTGATTCAGGACAGGAGTTTGAGGGCAGGAGTTTCAGGGCATTAGATTCAGGACATGAAATTCAGGGCATGAGATTCAGTACATGAGTTTCAGGGCATGAGTTTCAGGTCTGTGGTTTCCGGGCTTGAGATTCAGCGCAGCAGTTTCAGAGCAGCAGTTTCAGGGCATGAGATTCAGGGCGTAAGTTTCAGGGCATGAGTTTCAGGGCAGGATTTTCAGGGTATGAGATTCAGGACATGAGTTTCTGGGTAGATGATTCAGGGCAGGAGTTTTAGGTCATGTGATTCAGGGCATGAGTTTCAGTGCATGAGTTTCAGGGCGGGAGTTTCAGGGTATGAGATTTAGGGCATGACTTTCAGTGCATGATATTCTGGGCTTGAGTTTCAGGGCATGAGGTTCAGGGCATGAGTTTCAGAGTATGAGATTCAGTGCATCAGTTTCAGGGCAGGAGTATCAGTGCATGAGTTTCACGGCATGTGATTCAGGGCATGAGCTTCAGGGCATGAGTTTCAGGTCTGTGGTTTCAAGTTTTGAGATTCAGGGCAGCAGTTTCAGGGCAGGAGTTTCAGGGCAGGAGTTTCTGGGTATGAGATTTAGGGCATGAGTTTCAGTGCATGAGCTTCAGGGCTTGACTTTCAGAGCATGAGGTTCAGGGCATGAGTTTCAGTGCATGAGATTCAGGGCATCAGGTTCAGAGGAGGAGTTTCAGTGCATGAGTTTCACGGCATGAGATTCAGGGCATGAGATTCAGGGCATGAGTTTTAGGGTTGGTGTTTCAGAGCAAGAGTTTCAGGGCATGAGATTCAGTGCATGAGTTTCAGGGCATGAGATTCAGGGCATGAGTTTCAGGGCATGAGTGTCAGGGCAGGAGTTTCAGGGCATGTAATTCGGGGCGTGAGTTTCAGTGCATGAGTTTCAGGGCATGAGATTCAGGACAGGAGTTTCAAGGCATGAGTTTCACGGCATGTGATTCAGGGCATGAGTTTCAGGGCATGAGTTTCAGGTCTGTGGTTTCAAGTTTTGAGATTCAGGGCAGCAGTTTCAGGGCAGGAGTTTCAGGGCAGGAGTTTCTGGGTATGAGATTTAGGGCATGAGTTTCAGTGCATGAGCTTCAGGGCTTGACTTTCAGAGCATGAGGTTCAGGGCATGAGTTTCAGTGCATGAGATTCAGGGCATCAGGTTCAGAGGAGGAGTTTCAGTGCATGAGTTTCACGGCATGAGATTCAGGGCATGAGATTCAGGGCATGAGTTTTAGGGTTGGTGTTTCAGAACAAGAGTTTCAGGGCATGAGATTCAGGGCAAGAGTTTCAGGGCAGGAGATTCACGGCTTGAGTTTAAGGTCATGAGATTTAGCGCATGAGATTCAGTGCATGAGTTTCAGGGCATGAGATTCAGGGCATGAGTTTCAGGGCATGAGTGTCAGGGCAGGAGTTTCAGGGCATGTAATTCGGGGCGTGAGTTTCAGTGCATGAGTTTCAGGGCATGAGATTCAGGACAGGAGTTTCAAGGCATGAGATTCAGGTCATGAGTTTCAGTGCATGAGTTTCTGTGCATGAGTTTGAGGGCAGGAGTTTCAAGGCATGAGATTCAGGGCATGAGTTTCAGGGCATGAGATTCAGGGCAGGAATTTTGGGGCATGTGATTCAGATAATGAGTTTCTGGGCAGATGATTCAGGGCAGGAGTTTTTGGGCATGTGATTCAGGGCATGAGTTTCAGTGCATGATTTTCAGGGCAGGAGTTTCAGCGTATGAGATTAAGGGCATGAGTTTCAGTGCATGAGATTCAGGGCTTGAGTTTCAGGGCATGAGGTTCAGGGCATGAGTTTCAGTGCATGAGATTCAGGGCATCAGTTTCAGGGCAGGAGTTTCAGTGCATGAGTTTCACGGCATGAGATTCAGGGCATGAGATTCAGGGCATGAGTTTTAGGGTAGGTGTTTCAGTGCAAGAGTTTCAGGGCATGAGATTCAGGGCATGAGATTCAGTGCATGAGTTTCAGGGCAGAAGTTTCAGGGCATGAGATTCAAGGCATGAGTTTCAGGGCAGGAGAATCAGGACTTGAGTTTCAGGGCATGAGATTCAGGGCATGAGTTTCAGGGCAGGATTTTCAGGGCATGTAATTCAGGGCTTGAGTTTCAGTGCATGAGATTGACGGCAGGAGTTTCAAGGCATGAGATTCAGGGCATAAGTTTCAGTGCAGGAGAATCAGGGCTTGAGTTTCAGGGCATGAGATTCAGGGCATGAGTTTCAGGATATGAGATTCAGGACAGGAGTTTCAAGGCTTGAGATTCAGGGCATGAGTTTCAGTGCATGAGTTTCAGTGCATGAGTTTGAGGGCATGAGATTCAGGGCATGAGTTTCAGGGCATGTGATTCAGGACAGGAGTTTGAGACCAGGAGTTTCAGGGCATTAGATTCAGGACATGAAATTCAGGGCATGAGTTTCATTGCATGAGATTCAGGACATGAGTTTCAGGGCATGGGTTTCAGGTCTGTGGTTTCAGGGCTTGAGATTCAGGGCAGCAGTTTCAGGGCAGGAGATTCATGGCAGGAGGTTCAGGGCAGGTGTTTCAGTGCAAGAGTTTCAGGGCTGGAGTTTCAGGGCATGAGATTCAGGGCATGAGTTTCAGGGCAGGAGATTCACGGCTTGAGGTGAAGCTCATGAGATTTAGCGCATGAGATTCAGGGCATGAGTTTCTTGGCCGGAGAATCAGGGCTTGAGTTTCAGGGCATGAGATTCAGGGCATGAGTTTCAGGGCATGATTTACAGGGCAGGAGTTTCAGGGCATGTGTTTCACGGCATGAGATTCAGGGCATGAGTTTCAGGGCATTAGTTTCAGGGAATGAGATTCAGGACATGAGATTCAGTACATGAGTTTCAGGGCATGAGTTTCAGGTCTGTGTTTTCCGGGCCTGAGATTCAGCGCAGCAGTTTCAGAGCAGCAGTTTCAGGGCATGAGATTCAGAGCGTAAGTTTCAGGGCATGAGTTTCAGGGCAGGAGTTTCAGGGCATGAGATTCAGCGCATGAGATTCAGTGCATGAGTTTCAGAGCATGAGATTCAGGGTATGAGTTTCAGGGCATGAGATTCAGGACAGGAGTTTCAAGGCATGAGATTCAGGGCATGAGTTTCAGTGCATGAGTTTCAGTGCATGAGATTCAGGACATGAGTTTCAGGGCATGGGTTTCAGGTCTGTGGTTTCAGGGATTGAGATTCACGGCAGCAGTTTCAGGGCAGGAGATTCATGGCAGGCGGTTCAGGGCAGGTGTTTCAGTGCAAGAGTTTCAGTGCAGGAGTTTCAGGGCATGTCTTTCAGTGCATGAGTTTCAGGGCAGGAGTTTCAGGGCATGAGATTCAGGGCATGAGATTCAGGGCATGAGATTCAGGAAAGGAGTTTCAAGGCATCAGATTCAGGGCATGAGTTTCAGGGCATGAGTTTCAGGGCAGGTGTTTCAGGGCATGAGATTCAGGGCATGAGTTTCAGGGCAGGAATTTCAGGGCATGAGATTCAGGGCATGAGTTTCAGGACAGGAGATTCAGGGCATGAGTTTCAGTGCATGAGTTTGAGGGCAGGAGTTTCACGGCATGAGTTTCAGGGCATGAGATTCAGGACATGAGTTTCAGGGCATGAGTTTCAAGTCTGTGGTTTCAAGGTTTGAGATTCAGGGCAGCAGTTTCAGGGCAGGAGTTTCATGGCAGGAGTTTCAGGGCATGAGTTTCAGGGCATGGGTTTCAAGTCTGTGGTTTCAAGGCTTGAGATTCAGGGCAGCAGTTTCAGGGCAGGAGATTCAGGGCAGGAGATTCAGGGCAGGTGTTTCAGTGCAAGAGTTTCAGTGCAAGAGTTTCAGGGCATGTCTTTCAGTGCATGAGTTTCAGGGCAGGGGTTTCAGAGCATGAGATTCAGGGCATGAGTTTTAGCGCATGAGATTCAGTGCATGAGTTTCAGGGCAGAAGTTTCAGGGCATGAGATTCAGGGCATGAGTTTCAGGGCAGGAGAATAAGGGCTTGAGTTTCAGGGCATGAGATTCAGGACATGAGTTTAAGGGCATGAGTTTCAGGGCTGGAGTATCAGGGCATGTAATTCAGGGCGTGAGTTTCAGGATATGAGATTCATGGCATGAGTTTCAGTGCAGGAGTTTCCGGGCATGATATTCAGGGTAAGAGTTTCAGGGCAGGTGATATAGGGCAGGAGTTTCAGGGCATGATATTCAGGGCATGAGATTCAGGACAGGAGTTTCAAGGCATGAGATTCAGGGCATGAGTTTCAGTGCATGAGATTCAGTGCATGAGTTTGAGGGCAGGAGTTTCAAGGCATGAGATTCAGGGCATGAGTTTCTGGGCATGAGATTCAGGGCAGGAATTTCAGGGCACGTGATTCAGATAATGAGTTTCTGGGCAGATGATTCAGGGCAGGAGTTTTAGGGCATGTGATTCAGGGCATGAGTTTCAGTGCATGATTTTCAGGGCAGGAGTTTCAGGGTATGAGTTTTAGGGCATGAGTTTCAGTGTATGAGATTCAGGGCTTGAGTTTCAGGGCATGAGGTTCAGGGCATGAGTTTCAGTGCATGAGATTCAGGGCATCAGCTTCAGGGCAGGAGAATCAGGGCTTGAGTTTCAGGGCATGAGATTCAGGGCATGAGTTTCAGGATATGAGATTCAGGACAGGAGTTTCAAGGCTTGAAATTCAGGGCATGAGTTTCAGTGCATGAGTTTCAGTGCATGAGTTTGAGGGCAGGAGATTCAAGGCATGAGATTCAGGCATGAGTTTCAGGGCGATGAGATTCAGGGCAGGAATTTCAGGGCATGTGATTCAAGGAATGAGTTTCAGTGCATGAGTTTCAGGGCAGGAGTTTCAGGGTATGAGATTTAGGGCATGAGTTTCAGTGCACGAGTTTCAGGGCATGAGATTCAGGGCATGAGTTTCAGGGCATGAGATTCAGGACAGGAGTTTCACGGCATGTGATTCAGGGCATGAGTTTCAGTGCATGAGTTTCAGGGCAGGAGTTTCAGGGTATGAGATTCAGGGCATGAGTTTCAGGGACAGGAGATTCAGGGTTTGAGTTTCAGGGCATGATATTCAGGGCATGAGTTTCAGGGCAAGAGTTTCCGTGAAAGAGTTTCAGGGCAAGTAATTCAGGGCATGAGTTTCAGGATATGAGATTCATGGCATGATATTCAGAGCAGCAGTTTCAGGGCATGAGATTCAGGACATGAGCTTCAGTGCAGTAGTTTCAGGGCATGAGATTCAGGGCATGAGTTTCAGGGCATGTGATTCAGGACAGGAGTTTGAGACCAGGAGTTTCAGGGCATTAGATTTCAGGACATGAAATTCAGGGCATGAGTTTCATTGCATGAGATTCAGGACATGAGTTTCAGGGCATGGGTTTCAGGTCTGTGGTTTCAGGGCTTGAGATTCAGGGCAGCAGTTTCAGGGCAGGAGATTCATGGCAGGAGGTTCAGGGCAGGTGTTTCAGTGCAAGAGTTTCAGGGCTGGAGTTTCAGGGCATGAGATTCAGGGCATGAGTTTCAGGGCAGGAGATTCACGGCTTGAGTTTAAGGTCATGAGATTTAGCGCATGAGATTCAGTGCATGAGTTTCAGGGCAGAAGTTTCAGGGCATGAGTTTCAGAGCATGAGATTCAGGGCATGCGTTTCAGGGCAGGAGATTCACGCTTGAGGTGAAGCTCATGAGATTTAGCGCATGAGATTCAGTGCATGAGTTTCAGGGCAGAAGTTTCAGGGCATGAGATTCAGGGCATGAGTTTCAGGGCCGGAGAATCAGGGCTTGAGTTTCAGGGCATGAGATTCAGGGCATGAGTTTCAGGGCATGATTTACAGGGCAGGAGTTTCAGGGCATGTGTTTCACGGCATGAGATTCAGGGCATGAGTTTCAGGGCATTAGTTTCAGGGAATGAGATTCAGGACATGAGATTCAGTACATGAGTTTCAGGGCATGAGTTTCAGGTCTGTGTTTTCCGGGCTTAGAGATTCAGCGCAGCAGTTTCAGAGCAGCAGTTTCAGGGCATGAGATTCAGAGCGTAAGTTTCAGGGCATGAGTTTCAGGGCAGGAGTTTCAGGGCATGAGATTCAGCGCATGAGATTCAGTGGCATGAGTTTCAGAGCATGAGATTCAGGGTATGAGTTTCAGGGCATGAGATTCAGGACAGGAGTTTCAAGGCATGAGATTCAGGGCATGAGTTTCAGTGCATGAGTTTCAGTGCATGAGATTCAGGACATGAGTTTCAGGGCATGGGTTTCAGGTCTGTGGTTTCAGGGATTGAGATTCAACGGCAGCAGTTTCAGGGCAGGAGATTCATGGCAGGCGGTTCAGGGCAGGTGTTTCAGTGCAAGAGTTTCAGTGCAGGAGTTTCAGGGCATCTCTTTCAGTGCATGAGTTTAAGGGCAGGAGTTTCAGGGCATGAGATTCAGGGCATGAGATTCAAGGCATGAGATTCAGGAAAGGAGTTTCAAGGCATCAGATTCAGGGCATGAGTTTCAGGGCATGAGTTTCAGGGCAGGTGTTTTCAGGGCATGAGATTCAGGGCATGAGTTTCAGGGCAGGAATTTCAGGGCATGAGATTCAGGGCATGAGTTTCAGGACAGGAGATTCAGGGCATGAGTTTCAGTGCATGAGTTTGAGGGCAGGAGTTTCACGGCATGAGTTTCAGGGCATGAGATTCAGGACATGAGTTTCAGGGCATGAGTTTCAAGTCTGTGGTTTCAAGGTTTGAGATTCAGGGCAGCAGTTTCAGGGCAGGAGTTTCATGGCAGGAGTTTCAGGGCATGAGTTTCAGGGCATGGGTTTCAAGTCTGTGGTTTCAAGGCTTGAGATTCAGGGCAGCAGTTCAGGGCAGGAGATTCAGGGCAGGAGATTCAGGGCAGGTGTTTCAGTGCAAGAGTTTCAGTGCAAGAGTTTCAGGGCATGTCTTTCAGTGCATGAGTTTCAGGGCAGGGGTTTTCAGAGCATGAGATTCAGGGCATGAGTTTTAGCGCATGAGATTCAGTGCATGAGTTTCAGGGCAGAAGTTTCAGGGCATGAGATTCAGGGCATGAGTTTCAGGGCAGGAGAATAAGGGCTTGAGTTTCAGGGCATGAGATTCAGGACATGAGTTTAAGGGCATGAGTTTCAGGGCAGGAGTATCAGGGCATGTAATTCAGGGCGTGAGTTTCAGGATATGAGATTCATGGCATGAGTTTCAGTGCAGGAGTTTCCGGGCATGATATTCAGGGTAAGAGTTTCAGGGCAGGTGATATAGGGCAGGAGTTTCATGGCATGATATTCAGGGCATGAGATTCAGGACAGGAGTTTTCAAGGCACGAGATTCAGCGCATGAGTTTCAGTGCATGAGATTCAGTGCATGAGTTTGAGGGCAGGAGTTTCAAGGCATGAGATTCAGGGCATGAGTTTCTGGGCATGAGATTCAGGGCAAGAGTTTCAGGGCAGGAGATTCACGGCTTGAGTTTAAGGTCATGAGATTTAGCGCATGAGATTCAGTGCATGAGTTTCAGGGCATGAGATTCAGGGCATGAGTTTCAGGGCATGAGTGTCAGGGCAGGAGTTTCAGGGCATGTAATTCGGGGCGTGAGTTTCAGTGCATGAGTTTCAGGGCATGAGATTCAGGACAGGAGTTTCAAGGCATGAGATTCAGGTCATGAGTTTCAGTGCATGAGTTTCTGTGCATGAGTTTGAGGGCAGGAGTTTCAAGGCATGAGATTCAGGCATGAGTTTCAGGGCATGAGATTCAGGGCAGGAATTTTGGGGCATGTGATTCAGATAATGAGTTTCTGGGCAGATGATTCAGGGCAGAGTTTTTGGGCATGTGATTCAGGGCATGAGTTTCAGTGCATGATTTTCAGGGCAGGAGTTTCAGCGTATGAGATTAAGGGCATGAGTTTCAGTGCATGAGATTCAGGGCTTGAGTTTCAGGGCATGAGGTTCAGGGCATGAGTTTCAGTGCATGAGATTCAGGGCATCAGTTTCAGGGCAGGAGTTTCAGTGCATGAGTTTCACGGCATGAGATTCAGGGCATGAGATTCAGGGCATGAGTTTTAGGGTAGGTGTTTCAGTGCAAGAGTTTCAGGGCATGAGATTCAGGGCATGAGATTCAGTGCATGAGTTTCAGGGCAGAAGTTTCAGGGCATGAGATTCAAGGCATGAGTTTCAGGGCAGGAGAATCAGGACTTGAGTTTCAGGGCATGAGATTCAGGGCATGAGTTTCAGGGCAGGGAGTTTCAGGGCATGTAATTCAGGGCTTGAGTTTCAGTGCATGAGATTGACGGCAGGAGTTTCAAGGCATGAGATTCAGGGCATAAGTTTCAGTGCAGGAGAATCAGGGCTTGAGTTTCAGGGCATGAGATTCAGGGCATGAGTTTCAGGATATGAGATTCAGGACAGGAGTTTCAAGGCTTGAGATTCAGGGCATGAGTTTCAGTGCATGAGTTTCAGTGCATGAGTTTGAGGGCAGGAGATTCAAGGCATGAGATTCAGGGCATGAGTTTCAGGGCATGAGATTCAGGGCAGGAATTTCAGGGCATGTGATTCAAGGAATGAGTTTCAGTGCATGAGTTTCAGGGCAGGAGTTTCAGGGTATGAGATTTAGGGCATGAGTTTCAGTGCACGAGTTTCAGGGCATGAGATTCAGGGCATGAGTTTCAGGGCATGAGATTCAGGACAGGAGTTTCACGGCATGTGATTCAGGGCATGAGTTTCAGTGCATGAGTTTCAGGGCAGGAGTTTCAGGGTGTGAGATTCAGGGCATGAGTTTCAGGGGACAGGAGATTCAGGGTTTGAGTTTCAGGGCATGATATTCAGGGCATGAGTTTCAGGGCAAGAGTTTCCGTGAAAGAGTTTCAGGGCAAGTAATTCAGGGCATGAGTTTCAGGATATGAGATTCATGGCATGATATTCAGAGCAGCAGTTTCAGGGCATGAGATTCAGGACATGAGCTTCAGTGCAGTAGTTTCAGGGCATGAGATTCAGGGCATGAGTTTCAGGGCATGTGATTCAGGACAGGAGTTTGAGACCAGGAGTTTCAGGGCATTAGATTCAGGACATGAAATTCAGGGCATGAGTTTCATTGCATGAGATTCAGGACATGAGTTTCAGGGCATGGGTTTCAGGTCTGTGGTTTCAGGGCTTGAGATTCAGGGCAGCAGTTTCAGGGCAGGAGATTCATGGCAGGAGGTTCAGGGCAGGTGTTTCAGTGCAAGAGTTTCAGGGCTGGAGTTTCAGGGCATGAGATTCAGGCATGAGTTTCAGGGCAGGAGATTCACGGCTTGAGTTTAAGGTCATGAGATTTAGCGCATGAGATTCAGTGCATGAGTTTCAGGGCAGAAGTTTCAGGCATGAGTTTCAGAGCATGAGATTCAGGGCATGCGTTTCAGGGCAGGAGATTCACGGCTTGAGGTGAAGCTCATGAGATTTAGCGCATGAGATTCAGTGCATGAGTTTCAGGGCAGAAGTTTCAGGGCATGAGATTCAGGGCATGAGTTTCAGGGCCGGAGAATCAGGGCTTGAGTTTCAGGGCATGAGATTCAGGTGCATGAGTTTCAGGGCATGATTTACAGGGCAGGAGTTTCAGGGCATGTGTTTCACGGCATGAGATTCAGGGCATGAGTTTCAGGGCATTAGTTTCAGGGAATGAGATTCAGGACATGAGATTCAGTACATGAGTTTCAGGGCATGAGTTTCAGGTCTGTGTTTTCCGGGCTTGAGATTCAGCGCAGCAGTTTCAGGAGCAGCAGTTTCAGGGCATGAGATTCAGAGCGTAAGTTTCAGGGCATGAGTTTCAGGGCAGGAGTTTCAGGGCATGAGATTCAGCGCATGAGATTCAGTGCATGAGTTTCAGAGCATGAGATTCAGGGTATGAGTTTCAGGGCATGAGATTCAGGACAGGAGTTTCAAGGCATGAGATTCAGGGCATGAGTTTCAGTGCATGAGTTTCAGTGCATGAGATTCAGGACATGAGTTTCAGGGCATGGGTTTCAGGTCTGTGGTTTCAGGGATTGAGATTCACGGCAGCAGTTTCAGGGCAGGAGATTCATGGCAGGCGGTTCAGGGCAGTGTTTCAGTGCAAGAGTTTCAGTGCAGGAGTTTCAGGGCATCTCTTTCAGTGCATGAGTTTAAGGGCAGGAGTTTCAGGGCATGAGATTCAGGGCATGAGATTCAAGGCATGAGATTCAGGAAAGGAGTTTCAAGGCATCAGATTCAGGCATGAGTTTCAGGGCATGAGTTTCAGGGCAGGTGTTTCAGGGCATGAGATTCAGGGCATGAGTTTTCAGGGCAGGAATTTCAGGGCATGAGATTCAGGGCATGAGTTTCAGGACAGGAGATTCAGGGCATGAGTTTCAGTGCATGAGTTTGAGGGCAGGAGTTTCACGGCATGAGTTTCAGGGCATGAGATTCAGGACATGAGTTTCAGGGCATGAGTTTCAAGTCTGTGGTTTCAAGGTTTGAGATTCAGGGCAGCAGTTTCAGGGCAGGAGTTTCATGGCAGGAGTTTCAGGGCATGAGTTTCAGGGCATGGGTTTCAAGTCTGTGGTTTCAAGGCTTGAGATTCAGGCAGCAGTTTCAGGGCAGGAGATTCAGGGCAGGAGATTCAGGGCAGGTGTTTCAGTGCAAGAGTTTCAGTGCAAGAGTTTCAGGGCATGTCTTTCAGTGCATGAGTTTCTGGGCAGGGGTTTCAGAGCATGAGATTCAGGGCATGAGTTTTAGCGCATGAGATTCAGTGCATGAGTTTCAGGGCAGAAGTTTCAGGGCATGAGATTCAGGGCATGAGTTTCAGGGCAGGAGAATAAGGGCTTGAGTTTCAGGGCATGAGATTCAGGACATGAGTTTAAGGGCATGAGTTTCAGGGCAGGAGTAATCAGGGCATGTAATTCAGGGCGTGAGTTTCAGGATATGAGATTCATGGCATGAGTTTCAGTGCAGGAGTTTCCGGGCATGATATTCAGGGTAAGAGTTTCAGGGCAGGTGATATAGGGCAGGAGTTTCATGGCATGATATTCAGGGCATGAGATTCAGGACAGGAGTTTCAAGGCACGAGATTCAGCGCATGAGTTTCAGTGCATGAGATTCAGTGCATGAGTTTGAGGGCAGGAGTTTCAAGGCATGAGATTCAGGGCATGAGTTTCTGGGCATGAGATTCAGGGCAGGAATTTCAGGGCACGTGATTCAGATAATGAGTTTCTGGGCAGATGATTCAGGGCAGGAGTTTTAGGGCATGTGATTCAGGGCATGAGTTTCAGTGCATGTAATTCAGGGCGTGAGTTTCAGTGCATGAGTTTCAGTGCATGAGATTGAGGGCAGGAGTTTCAAGGCATGAGATTCAGGGCATGAGTTTCAGGACAGGAGATTCAGGGCATGAGTTTCAGTGCATGAGTTTGAGGGCAGGAGTTTCACGGCATGAGTTTCAGGGCATGAGATTCAGGGACTTGAGTTTCAGGGCATGAGTTTCAGGTCTGTGGTTTCAAGGTTTGAGATTCAGGGCAGCAGTTTCAGGGCAGGAATTTCAGGGCAGGAGTTTCTGGGTATGAGATTTAGGGCATGAGTTTCAGTGCATGAGCTTCAGGGCTTGACTTTCAGAGCATGAGGTTCAAGGCATGAGTTTCAGTGCATGAGATTCAGGGCATCAGGTTCAGAGGAGGAGTTTCAGTGCATGAGTTTCACGGCATGAGATTCAGGGCATGAGTTTTAGGGTCGGTGTTTCAGAGCAAGAGTTTCAGGGCATGAGATTCAGGGCAAGAGTTTCAGGGCAGGAGATTCACGGCTTGAGTTTAAGGTCATGAGATTTAGCGCATGAGATTCAGTGCATGAGTTTCAGGGCAGAAATGTCAGGGCATGAGATTCAGAGCATGAGTTTCAGGGCAGGAGAATCAGGGCATGAGTTTCAGGGCATGTAATTCAGGGCATGAGTTTCAGGGCAGGAGTTTCAGGGCATGTATTCAGGGCGTGAGTTTCAGTGCATGAGTTTCAGTGCATGAGATTCAGGGCAGGAGTTTCAAGGCATGAGATTCAGGGCATAAGTTTCAGGGCAGGAGAATCAGGGCTTGAGTTTCAGGGCATGAGAATCAGGGCATGAGATTCAGGGCATGAGATTCAGGAAAGGAGTTTCAAGGCTTGAGATTCAGGGCATGAGTTTCAGGGCATGAGTTTTCAGGGCATGAGAATCAGGGCATGAGATTCAGGGCATGAGATTCAGGAAAGGAGTTTCAAGGCCTGAGATTCAGGGCATGAGTTTCAGGGCATGAGTTTCAGGGCAGGAGTTTCAGGGCATGAGATTCAGGGCATGAGTTTCAGGGCAGGAATTTCAGGGCATGACATTCAGGGCATGAGTTTCAGTGCAGGAGATTCACCGCTTGAGTTTAAGGTCATGAGATTTAGCGCATGAGATTAGGTGCATGAGTTTCAGGGCAGAAGTATCAGGGCATGATATTCAGGGCATGAGTTTCAGGGCAGGAGAATCAGGGCTTGCGTTTCAGGGCATGAGATTCAGGTCATGAGTTTCAGGGCAGGAGTTTCAGTGCATGAGTTTCAGTGCATGAGATTGAGGGCAGGAGTTTCAAGGCATGAGATTCAGGGCATGAGTTTCAGGACAGGAGATTCAGGGCATGAGTTTCAGTGCATGAGTTTGAGGGCAGGAGTTTCACGGCATGAGTTTCAGGGCATGAGATTCAGGACTTGAGTTTCAGGGCATGAGTTTCAGGTCTGTGGTTTCAAGGTTTGAGATTCAGGGCAGCAGTTTCAGGGCAGGAGTTTCAGGGCAGGAGTTTCTGGGTATGAGATTTAGGGCATGAGTTTCAGTGCATGAGCTTCAGGGCTTGACTTTCAGAGCATGAGGTTCAAGGCATGAGTTTCAGTGCATGAGATTCAGGGCATCAGGTTCAGAGGAGGAGTTTCAGTGCATGAGTTTCACGGCATGAGATTCAGGGCATGAGTTTTAGGGTCGGTGTTTCAGAGCAAGAGTTTCAGGGCATGAGATTCAGGGCAAGAGTTTCAGGGCAGGAGATTCACGGCTTGAGTTTAAGGTCATGAGATTTAGGGCATGAGATTCAGTGCATGAGTTTCAGGGCAGAAATGTCAGGGCATGAGATTCAGGGCATGAGTTTCAGGGCAGGAGAATCAGGGCTTGAGTTTCAGGGCATGTAATTCAGGGCATGAGTTTCAGGGCAGGAGTTTCAGGGCATAAGTTTCAGGGCAGGAGAATCAGGGCTTGAGTTTCAGGGCATGAGAATCAGGGCATGAGATTCAGGGCATGAGATTCAGGAAAGGAGTTTCAAGGCTTGAGATTCAGGGCATGAGTTTCAGGGCATGAGTTTCAGGGCAGGAGTTTCAGGGCATGAGATTCAGGGCATGAGTTTCAGGGCAGGAATTTCAGGGCATGAGATTCAGGGCATGAGTTTCAGGACAGGAGATTCAGGGCATGAGTTTCAGTGCATGAGTTTGAGGGCAGGAGTTTCACGGCATGAGTTTCAGGGCATGAGATTCAGGACATGAGTTTCAGGGCATGAGTTTCAGGTCTGTGGTTTCAAGGTTTGAGATTCAGGGCAGCAGTTTCAGGGCAGGAGTTTCATGGCAGGAGTTTCAAGGCTTGAGATTCCGGGCAGCAGTTTCAGGGCAGGAGATTCAGGCCAGGTAATTCAGGGCAGGTGTTTCAGTGCAAGAGTTTCAGTGCATGAGATTGAGGGCAGGAGTTTCAAGGCATGAGATTCAGGGCATGAGTTTCAGGTCTGTGGTTTCAAGTTTTGAGATTCAGGGCAGCAGTTTCAGGGCAGGAGTTTCAGGGCAGGAGTTTCTGGGTATGAGATTTAGGGCATGAGTTTCAGTGCATGAGTTTCAGGGCTTGACTTTCAGAGCATGAGGTTCAGGGCATGAGTTTCAGTGCATGAGATTCAGGGCATCAGGTTCAGAGGAGGAGTTTCAGTGCATGAGTTTCACGGCATGAGATTCAGGGCATGAGATTCAGGGCATGAGTTTTAGGGTTGGTGTTTCAGAGCAAGAGTTTCAGGGCATGAGATTCAGGGCAAGAGTTTCAGGGCAGGAGATTCACGGCTTGAGTTTAAGGTCATGAGATTTAGCGCATGAGATTCAGTGCATGAGTTTCAGGGCATGAGATTCAGGGCATGAGTTTCAGGGCAGGAGAATCAGGGCTTGACTTTCAGGGCATGAGATTCAGGGCATGAGTTTCAGGGCATGAGAGTCAGGGCAGGAGTTTCAGGGCATGTAATTCGGGGCGTGAGTTTCAGTGCATGAGTTTCAGGGCATGAGATTCAGGACAGGAGTTTCAAGGCATGAGATTCAGGTCATGAGTTTCAGTGCATGAGTTTCTGTGCATGAGTTTGAGGGCAGGAGTTTCAAGGCATGAGATTCAGGGCATGAGTTTCAGGGCATGAGATTCAGGGCAGGAATTTTGGGGCATGTGATTCAGATAATGAGTTTCTGGGCAGATGATTCAGGGCAGGAGTTTTTGGGCATGTGATTCAGGGCATGAGTTTCAGTGCATTATTTTCAGGGCAGGAGTTTCAGCGTATGAGATTAAGGGCATGAGTTTCAGGGCAGAAGTTTCAGGGCATGAGATTCAGGGCATGAGTTTCAGGGCCGGAGAATCAGGGCTTGAGTTTCAGGGCATGAGATTCAGGGCATGAGTTTCAGGGCATGATTTACAGGGCAGGAGTTTCAGGGCATGTGTTTCACGGCATGAGATTCAGGGCATGAGTTTCAGGGCATTAGTTTCAGGGAATGAGATTCAGGACATGAGATTCAGTACATGAGTTTCAGGGCATGAGTTTCAGGTCTGTGTTTTCCGGGCTTGAGATTCAGCGCAGCAGTTTCAGAGCAGCAGTTTCAGGGCATGAGATTCAGAGCGTAAGTTTCAGGGCATGAGTTTCAGGGCAGGAGTTTCAGGGCATGAGATTCAGCGCATGAGATTCAGTGCATGAGTTTCAGAGCATGAGATTCAGGGT
Organism: Mobula birostris; assembly: GCF_030028105.1. NCBI lineage: Eukaryota > Metazoa > Chordata > Chondrichthyes > Myliobatiformes > Myliobatidae > Mobula > Mobula birostris. The sequence continues at coordinate 46,439 of NW_027274122.1, forward strand.
ATGAGTTTCAGGGCATGAGATTCAGGACAGGAGTTTCAAGGCATGAGATTCAGGGCATGAGTTTCAGTGCATGAGTTTCAGTGCATGAGATTCAGGACATGAGTTTCAGGGCATGGGTTTCAGGTCTGTGGTTTCAGGGATTGAGATTCAGGGCAGCAGTTTCAGGGCAGGAGATTCATGGCAGGCGGTTCAGGGCAGGTGTTTCAGTGCAAGAGTTTCAGTGCAGGAGTTTCAGGGCATGTCTTTCAGTGCATGAGTTTCAGGGCAGGAGTTTCAGGGCAGGAGATTCACGGCTTGAGTTTAAGGTCATGAGATTTAGCGCATGAGATTCAGTGCATGAGTTTCAGGGCAGAAGTTTCAGGGCATGAGATTCAGGGCATGAGTTTCAGGGCCGGAGAATCAGGGCTTGAGTTTCAGGGCATGAGATTCAGGGCATGAGTTTCAGGGCATGATTTTCAGGGCAGGAGTTTCAGGGCATGTAATTCAGGGCGTGAGTTTCAGGATATGAGATTCATGGCATGAGTTTCAGTGCAGGAGTTTCAGGGCATGAGATTCAGGGTATGAGATTCAGGACATGAGTTTCAGGGCATGGGTTTCAGGTCTGTGGTTTCAGGGCTTGAGATTCAGGGCAGCAGTTTCAGGGCAGGAGATTCATGGCAGGAGGTTCAGGGCAGGTGTTTCAGTGCAAGAGTTTCAGGGCAGGAGTTTCAGGGCATGAGATTCAGGGCATGAGCTTCAGGGCAGGAGATTCACGGCTTGAGTTTAAGGTCATGAGATTTAGCGCATGAGATTCAGTGCATGAGTTTCAGGGCAGAAGTTTCAGGGCATGAGTTTCAGAGCATGAGATTCAGGGCATGCGTTTCAGGGCAGGAGATTCACGGCTTGAGGTGAAGCTCATGAGATTTAGCGCACGAGATTCAGTGCATGAGTTTCAGGGCAGAAGTTTCAGGGCATGAGATTCAGGGCATGAGTTTCAGGGCCGGAGAATCAGGGTTTGAGTTTCAGGGCATGAGATTCAGGGCATGAGTTTCAGGGCATGATTTACAGGGCAGGAGTTTCAGGGCATGTGTTTCACGGCATGAGATTCAGGGCATGAGTTTCAGGGCATTAGTTTCAGTGAATGAGATTCAGGACATGAGATTCAGTACATGAGTTTCAGGGCATGAGTTTCAGGTCTGTGTTTTCCGGGCTTGAGATTCAGCGCAGCAGTTTCAGAGCAGCAGTTTCAGGGCATGAGATTCAGAGCGTAAGTTTCAGGGCATGAGTTTCAGGGCAGGAGTTTCAGGGCATGAGATTCAGCGCATGAGATTCAGTGCATGAGTTTCAGAGCATGAGATTCAGGGCATGAGTTTCAGTGCATGAGTTTCAGTGCATGAGATTCAGGACATGAGTTTCAGGGCATGGGTTTCAGGTCTGTGGTTTCAGGGATTGAGATTCAGGGCAGCAGTTTCAGGGCAGGAGATTCATGGCAGGCGGTTCAGGGCAGGTGTTTCAGTGCAAGAGTTTCAGTGCAGGAGTTTCAGGGCATGTCTTTCAGTGCATGAGTTTCAGGGCATGAGTTTCAGGGCAGGAGATTCACGGCTTGAGTTTAAGGTCATGAGATTTAGCGCATGAGATTCAGTGCATGAGTTTCAGTGCAGAAGTTTCAGGGCAGGAGTTTCAGGGCATGAGATTCAGGGCATGAGTTTCAGGGCCGGAGAATCAGGGCTTGAGTTTCAGGGCATGAGATTCAGGGCATGAGTTTCAGGGCATGATTTACAGGGCAGGAGTTTCAGGGCATGTGTTTCACGGCATGAGATTCAGGGCATGAGTTTCAGGGCATTAGTTTCAGGGAATGAGATTCAGGACATGAGATTCAGTACATGAGTTTCAGGGCATGAGTTTCAGGTCTGTGTTTTCCGGGCTTGAGATTCAGCGCAGCAGTTTCAGAGCAGCAGTTTCAGGGCATGAGATTCAGAGCGTAAGTTTCAGGGCATGAGTTTCAGGGCAGGAGTTTCAGGGCATGAGATTCAGCGCATGAGATTCAGTGCATGAGTTTCAGAGCATGAGATTCAGGGCATGAGTTTCAGGACAGGAGATTCAGGGCATGAGTTTCAGTGCATGAGTTTGAGGGCAGGAGTTTCACGGCACGAGTTTCAGGGCATGAGATTCAGGACATGAGTTTCAGGGCATGAGTTTCAGGTCTGTGGTTTCAAGGTTTGAGATTCAGGGCAGCAGTTTCAGGGCAGGAGTTTCATGGCAGGAGTTTCAAGGCTTGAGATTCCGGGCAGCAGTTTCAGGGCAGGAGATTCAGGGCAGGTAATTCAGGGCAGGTGTTTCAGTGCAAGAGTTTCAGTGCATGAGATTGAGGGCAGGAGTTTCAAGGCATGAGATTCAGGGCATGAGTTTCAGGTCTGTGGTTTCAAGTTTTGAGATTCAGGGCAGCAGTTTCAGGGCAGGAGTTTCAGGGCAGGAGTTTCTGGGTATGAGATTTAGGGCATGAGTTTCAGTGCATGAGTTTCAGGGCTTGACTTTCAGAGCATGAGGTTCAGGGCATGAGTTTCAGTGCATGAGATTCAGGGCATCAGGTTCAGAGGAGGAGTTTCAGTGCATGAGTTTCACGGCATGAGATTCAGGGCATGAGATTCAGGGCATGAGTTTTAGGGTTGGTGTTTCAGAGCAAGAGTTTCAGGGCATGAGATTCAGGGCAAGAGTTTCAGGGCAGGAGATTCACGGCTTGAGTTTAAGGTCATGAGATTTAGCGCATGAGATTCAGTGCATGAGTTTCAGGGCATGAGATTCAGGGCATGAGTTTCAGGGCAGGAGAATCAGGGCTTGACTTTCAGGGCATGAGATTCAGGGCATGAGTTTCAGGGCATGAGAGTCAGGGCAGGAGTTTCAGGGCATGTAATTCGGGGCGTGAGTTTCAGTGCATGAGTTTCAGGGCATGAGATTCAGGACAGGAGTTTCAAGGCATGAGATTCAGGTCATGAGTTTCAGTGCATGAGTTTCTGTGCATGAGTTTGAGGGCAGGAGTTTCAAGGCATGAGATTCAGGGCATGAGTTTCAGGGCATGAGATTCAGGGCAGGAATTTTGGGGCATGTGATTCAGATAATGAGTTTCTGGGCAGATGATTCAGGGCAGGAGTTTTTGGGCATGTGATTCAGATAATGAGTTTCTGGGCAGATGATTCAGGGCAGGAGTTTTTGGGCATGTGATTCAGGGCATGAGTTTCAGTGCATTATTTTCAGGGCAGGAGTTTCAGCGTATGAGATTAAGGGCATGAGTTTCAGGGCAGAAGTTTCAGGGCATGAGATTCAGGGCATGAGTTTCAGGGCCGGAGAATCAGGGCTTGAGTTTCAGGGCATGAGATTCAGGGCATGAGTTTCAGGGCATGATTTACAGGGCAGGAGTTTCAGGGCATGTGTTTCACGGCATGAGATTCAGGGCATGAGTTTCAGGGCATTAGTTTCAGGGAATGAGATTCAGGACATGAGATTCAGTACATGAGTTTCAGGGCATGAGTTTCAGGTCTGTGTTTTCCGGGCTTGAGATTCAGCGCAGCAGTTTCAGAGCAGCAGTTTCAGGGCATGAGATTCAGAGCGTAAGTTTCAGGGCATGAGTTTCAGGGCAGGAGTTTCAGGGCATGAGATTCAGCGCATGAGATTCAGTGCATGAGTTTCAGAGCATGAGATTCAGGGTATGAGTTTCAGGGCATGAGATTCAGGACAGGAGTTTCAAGGCATGAGATTCAGGGCATGAGTTTCAGTGCATGAGTTTCAGTGCATGAGATTCAGGACATGAGTTTCAGGGCATGGGTTTCAGGTCTGTGGTTTCAGGGATTGAGATTCAGGGCAGCAGTTTCAGGGCAGGAGATTCATGGCAGGCGGTTCAGGGCAGGTGTTTCAGTGCAAGAGTTTCAGTGCAGGAGTTTCAGGGCATGTCTTTCAGTGCATGAGTTTCAGGGCAGGAGTTTCAGGGCAGGAGATTCACGGCTTGAGTTTAAGGTCATGAGATTTAGCGCATGAGATTCAGTGCATGAGTTTCAGTGCAGAAGTTTCAGGGCATGAGTTTCAGGGCAGGAGAATCAGGGCTTGAGTTTCAGGGCATGAGATTCAGGGCATGAGTTTCAGAGCATGAGATTCAGGGCATGAGTTTCAGGGCAGGAGATTCACGGCTTGAGGTGAAGCTCATGAGATTTAGCGCATGAGATTCAGTGCATGAGTTTCAGGGCAGAAGTTTCAGGGCATGAGATTCAGGGCATGAGTTTCAGGGCCGGAGAATCAGGGCTTGAGTTTCAGGGCATGAGATTCAGGGCATGAGTTTCAGGGCATGATTTTCAGGGCAGGAGTTTCAGGGCATGTAATTCAGGGCGTGAGTTTCAGGATATGAGATTCATGGCATGAGTTTCAGTGCAGGAGTTTCAGGGCATGAGATTCAGGGTATGAGATTCAGGACATGAGTTTCAGGGCATGGGTTTCAGGTCTGTGGTTTCAGGGCTTGAGATTCAGGGCAGCAGTTTCAGGGCAGGAGATTCATGGCAGGAGGTTCAGGGCAGGTGTTTCAGTGCAAGAGTTTCAGGGCAGGAGTTTCAGGGCATGAGATTCAGGGCATGAGCTTCAGGGCAGGAGATTCACGGCTTGAGTTTAAGGTCATGAGATTTAGCGCATGAGATTCAGTGCATGAGTTTCAGGGCAGAAGTTTCAGGGCATGAGTTTCAGAGCATGAGATTCAGGGCATGCGTTTCAGGGCAGGAGATTCACGGCTTGAGGTGAAGCTCATGAGATTTAGCGCACGAGATTCAGTGCATGAGTTTCAGGGCCGGAGAATCAGGGTTTGAGTTTCAGGGCATGAGATTCAGGGCATGAGTTTCAGGGCATGATTTACAGGGCAGGAGTTTCAGGGCATGTGTTTCACGGCATGAGATTCAGGGCATGAGATTCACGGCTTGAGTTTAAGGTCATGAGATTTAGCGCATGAGATTCAGTGCATGAGTTTCAGTGCAGAAGTTTCAGGGCAGGAGTTTCAGGGCATGAGATTCAGGGCATGAGTTTCAGGGCCGGAGAATCAGGGCTTGAGTTTCAGGGCATGAGATTCAGGGCATGAGTTTCAGGGCATGATTTACAGGGCAGGAGTTTCAGGGCATGTGTTTCACGGCATGAGATTCAGGGCATGAGTTTCAGGGCATTAGTTTCAGGGAATGAGATTCAGGACATGAGATTCAGTACATGAGTTTCAGGGCATGAGTTTCAGGTCTGTGTTTTCCGGGCTTGAGATTCAGCGCAGCAGTTTCAGAGCAGCAGTTTCAGGGCATGAGATTCAGAGCGTAAGTTTCAGGGCATGAGTTTCAGGGCAGGAGTTTCAGGGCATGAGATTCAGCGCATGAGATTCAGTGCATGAGTTTCAGAGCATGAGATTCAGGGTATGAGTTTCAGGGCATGAGATTCAGGACAGGAGTTTCAAGGCATGAGATTCAGGGCATGAGTTTCAGTGCATGAGTTTCAGTGCATGAGATTCAGGACATGAGTTTCAGGGCATGGGTTTCAGGTCTGTGGTTTCAGGGATTGAGATTCACGGCAGCAGTTTCAGGGCAGGAGATTCATGGCAGGCGGTTCAGGGCAGGTGTTTCAGTGCAAGAGTTTCAGTGCAGGAGTTTCAGGGCATCTCTTTCAGTGCATGAGTTTAAGGGCAGGAGTTTCAGGGCATGAGATTCAGGGCATGAGATTCAAGGCATGAGATTCAGGAAAGGAGTTTCAAGGCATCAGATTCAGGGCATGAGTTTCAGGGCATGAGTTTCAGGGCAGGTGTTTCAGGGCATGAGATTCAGGGCATGAGTTTCAGGGCAGGAATTTCAGGGCATGAGATTCAGGGCATGAGTTTCAGGACAGGAGATTCAGGGCATGAGTTTCAGTGCATGAGTTTGAGGGCAGGAGTTTCACGGCATGAGTTTCAGGGCATGAGATTCAGGACATGAGTTTCAGGGCATGAGTTTCAAGTCTGTGGTTTCAAGGTTTGAGATTCAGGGCAGCAGTTTCAGGGCAGGAGTTTCATGGCAGGAGTTTCAGGGCATGAGTTTCAGGGCATGGGTTTCAAGTCTGTGGTTTCAAGGCTTGAGATTCAGGGCAGCAGTTTCAGGGCAGGAGATTCAGGGCAGGAGATTCAGGGCAGGTGTTTCAGTGCAAGAGTTTCAGGGCATGTCTTTCAGTGCATGAGTTTCAGGGCAGGGGTTTCAGAGCATGAGATTCAGGGCATGAGTTTTAGCGCATGAGATTCAGTGCATGAGTTTCAGGGCAGAAGTTTCAGGGCATGAGATTCAGGGCATGAGTTTCAGGGCAGGAGAATAAGGGCTTGAGTTTCAGGGCATGAGATTCAGGACATGAGTTTAAGGGCATGAGTTTCAGGGCAGGAGTATCAGGGCATGTAATTCAGGGCGTGAGTTTCAGGATATGAGATTCATGGCATGAGTTTCAGTGCAGGAGTTTCCGGGCATGATATTCAGGGTAAGAGTTTCAGGGCAGGTGATATAGGGCAGGAGTTTCATGGCATGATATTCAGGGCATGAGATTCAGGACAGGAGTTTCAAGGCACGAGATTCAGCGCATGAGTTTCAGTGCATGAGATTCAGTGCATGAGTTTGAGGGCAGGAGTTTCAAGGCATGAGATTCAGGGCATGAGTTTCTGGGCATGAGATTCAGGGCAGGAATTTCAGGGCACGTGATTCAGATAATGAGTTTCTGGGCAGATGATTCAGGGCAGGAGTTTCAGGGTATGAGATTTAGGGCATGAGTTTCAGTGCACGAGTTTCAGGGCATGAGATTCAGGGCATGAGTTTCAGGGCATGAGATTCAGGACAGGAGTTTCACGGCATGTGATTCAGGGCATGAGTTTCAGTGCATGAGTTTCAGGGCAGGAGTTTCAGGGTATGAGATTCAGGGCATGAGTTTCAGGGACAGGAGATTCAGGGTTTGAGTTTCAGGGCATGATATTCAGGGCATGAGTTTCAGGGCAAGAGTTTCCGTGAAAGAGTTTCAGGGCATGTAATTCAGGGCATGAGTTTCAGGATATGAGATTCATGGCATGATATTCAGAGCAGCAGTTTCAGGGCATGAGATTCAGGACATGAGTTTCAGTGCAGTAGTTTCAGGGCATGAGATTCAGGGCATGAGTTTCAGGGCATGTGATTCAGGACAGGAGTTTGAGACCAGGAGTTTCAGGGCATTAGATTCAGGACATGAAATTCAGGGCATGAGTTTCATTGCATGAGATTCAGGACATGAGTTTCAGGGCATGAGTTTCAGGGCAGAAGTTTCAGGGCATGAGATTCAGGGCATGAGTTTCAGGGCCGGAGAATCAGGGCTTGAGTTTCAGGGCATGAGATTCAGGGCATGAGTTTCAGGGCATGATTTACAGGGCAGGAGTTTCAGGGCATGTGTTTCACGGCATGAGATTCAGGGCATGAGTTTCAGGGCATTAGTTTCAGGGAATAAGATTCAGGACATGAGATTCAGTACATGAGTTTCAGGGCATGAGTTTCAGGTCTGTGTTTTCCGGGCTTGAGATTCAGCGCAGCAGTTTCAGAGCAGCAGTTTCAGGGCATGAGATTCAGAGCGTAAGTTTCAGGGCATGAGTTTCAGGGCAGGAGTTTCAGGGCATGAGATTCAGGGCATGAGTTTCAGGGCAGGAGATTCACGCCTTGAGTTTAAGGTCATGAGATTTAGCGCATGAGATTCAGTGCATGAGTTTCAGTGCAGAAGTTTCAGGGCATGAGTTTCAGGGCAGGAGAATCAGGGCTTGAGTTTCAGGGCAGGAGATTCACGGCTTGAGGTGAAGCTCATGAGATTTAGCGCATGAGATTCAGTGCATGAGTTTCAGGGCGGAAGTTTCAGGGCATGAGATTCAGGGCATGAGTTTCAGGGCCGGAGAATCAGGGCTTGAGTTTCAGGGCATGAGATTCAGGGCATGAGTTTCAGGGCATGATTTTCAGGGCAGGAGTTTCAGGGCATGTAATTCAGGGCGTGAGTTTCAGGATATGAGATTCATGGCATGAGTTTCAGTGCAGGAGTTTCAGGGCATGAGATTCAGGGTATGAGTTTCAGGGCATGAGATTCAGGACAGGAGATTCAGGGCATGAGATTCGGGGCTTGAGTTTCAAGGCAGGTGTTTTAGGGCACGTATTTCAGTGCAGGAGTTTCAGGGCAGAAGTTTCAGAGCTTGAGATTCAGGACATGAGTTTCAGTCCAGGAGATTCACGGCTTGAGTTTAAGGTCATGAGATTTAGCGCATGAGATTCAGTGCAGGAGTTTCAGGGCAGACGTTTCAGGGCATGAGATTCAGTGCATGAGTTTCAGGGAAGGAGAATCAGGGCTTGAGTTTCAGGGCAGGAGATTCAGGGCATGAGTTTCAGGGCGTGAGTTTCAGGGTATGAGATTCAGGGCCGGAATTTCAGGGCATGTGATTCAGATAATGAGTTTCTGGTCAGATGATTCAGGGCAGGAGTTTCAGGGAATGTGATTCAGGGCATGAGTTTCAGTGCATGAGTTTCAGGGCAGAAGTTTCAGGGTATGAGATCTAGGGCATGAGTTTCAGTGCAGGAGTTTCAGGGCATGAGATTCAGGGCATGAGTTTCAGGGCATGAGATTCAGGACAGGAGTTTCAAGGCATGTGATTGAGGGCATGACTTTCAGTGCATGAGTTTCGGTGTATGAGTTTGAGGGCAGGAGAATCAAGGCTTGAGTTTCAGGGCATGAGATTCAGGGCATTAATTTCTGGGCATGAGTTTCAGGGCAGGAGTTTCAGGGCATGTAATTCAGGGCGTGAGTTTCAGGATATGAGATTCATGGCATGAGTTTCAGCGCAGGAGTTTCAGGGCATGAGATTCAGGACAGGAGTTTCAGGGCATAAGATTCAGGGCATGAGTTTCACTGCATGAGTTTCAGTGCATGAGTTTGACGGCAGGAGTTTCAGGGCATGAGATTCAGGGCATGAGTTTAAGGTCATTAGATTTAGCGCATGAGATTCAGTGCTGGAGTTTCAGCGCAGAAGTTTTAGGGCATGTTATTCAGGGCATGAGTTTCAGTGCATGAGTTTCAGGGCAGGAGTTTCAGGGTATGAGATTTAGGGCATGAGTTTCAGTGCACGAGTTTCAGGGCATGAGATTCAGGGCATGAGTTTCAGGGCATGAGATTCAGGACCCGAGTTTCACGGCAAGGGTTTCCGTGAAAGAGTTTCAGGGCATGTAATTCAGGGCATGAATTTCAGGATATGAGATTCATGGCATGATATTCAGAGCAGCAGTTTCATGGCATGAGATTCAGGACATGAGTTTCAGTGCAGTAGTTTCAGGGCATGAGATTCAGGGCATGAGTTTCAGGGCATGTGATTCAGGACAGGAGTTTGAGGGCAGGAGTTTCAGGGCATTAGATTCAGGACATGAAATTCAGGGCATGAGATTCAGTACATGAGTTTCAGGGCATGAGTTTCAGGTCTGTGGTTTCCGGGCTTGAGATTCAGAGCAGCAGTTTCAGAGCAGCAGTTTCAGGGCATGAGATTCAGGGCGTAAGTTTCAGGGCATGAGTTTCAGGGCAGGAGTTTCAGGGTATGAGATTCAGGACATGAGTTTCTGGGTAGATGATTCAGGGCAGGAGTTTTAGGTCATGTGATTCAGGGCATGAGTTTCAGTGCATGAGTTTCAGGGCGGGAGTTTCAGGGTATGAGATTTAGGGCATGAGTTTCAGTGCATGAGATTCAGGGCTTGAGTTTCAGGGCATGAGGTTCAGGGCATGAGTTTCAGGGCATGAGATTCAGGGCAGCAGTTTCAGGGCATAAGATTCAGGGCATGAGTTTCACTGCATGAGTTTCTGTGCATGAGTTTGAGGGCAGGAGTTTCAGGGCATGAGATTCAGGGCATGAGTTTAAGGTCATGAGATTTAGCGCATGAGATTCAGTGCTGGAGTTTCAGCGCAGAAGTTTTAGGGCATGTTATTCAGGGCATGAGTTTCAGTGCATGAGTTTCAGGGCAGGAGTTTCAGGGTATGAGATTTAGGGCATGAGTTTCAGTGCACGAGTTTCAGGGCATGAGATTCAGGGCATGAGTTTCAGGGCATGAGATTCAGGACAGGAGTTTCACGGCATGTGATTCAGGGCATGAGTTTCAGTGCATGAGTTTCAGGGCAGGAGTTTCAGGGTATGAGATTCAGGGCATGAGTTTCAGGGACAGGAGATTCAGGGTTTGAGTTTCAGGGCATGATATTCAGGGCATGAGTTTCAGGGCAAGAGTTTCAGTGAAAGAGTTTCAGGGCATGTAATTCAGGGCATGAGTTTCAGGATATGAGATTCATGGCATGATATTCAGAGCAGCAGTTTCAGGGCATGAGATTCAGGACATGAGTTTCAGTGCAGTAGTTTCAGGGTATGAGATTCAGGGCATGAGTTTCAGGGCATGTGATTCAGGACAGGAGTTTGAGGGCAGGAGTTTCAGGGCATTAGATTCAGGACATGAAATTCAGGGCATGAGATTCAGTACATGAGTTTCAGGGCATGAGTTTCAGGTCTGTGGTTTCCGGGCATGAGATTCAGCGCAGCAGTTTCAGAGCAGCAGTTTCAGGGCATGAGATTCAGGGCGTAAGTTTCAGGGCATGAGTTTCAGGGCAGGATTTTCAGGGTATGAGATTCAGGACATGAGTTTCTGGGTAGATGATTCAGGGCAGGAGTTTTAGGTCATGTGATTCAGGGCATGAGTTTCAGGGCATGAGTTTCAGGGCATGAGATTCAGGACATGAGTTTCAGGGCATGAGATTAACGACATGAGTTTCAGGGCATGGGTTTCAGGTCTGTGGTTTCAGGGCTTGAGAATCAGGGCAGCAGTTTCAGGGCAAGAGATTCAGGGCAGGAGATTCAGGGCAGGTGTTTCAGTGCAAGAGGTTCAGTGCAAGAGTTTCAGGGCATGTCTTTCAGTGCATGAGTTTCAGGGCAGGAGTTTCAGAGCATGAGAATCAGGGCATGAGTTTCAGGGCAGGAGATTCACGGCTTGAGTTTAAGGTCATGAGACTTAGCGCATGAGATTCAGTGCATGAGTTTCAGGGCATGAGATTCAGGGCATGAATTTCTGGGCTTGAGTTTCAGGGCATGTAATTCAGGGCGTGAGTTTCAGGATATGAGATTCATGGCATGAGTTTCAGCGCAGGAATTTCAGGGCATGAGATTCAGGGCATGAGTTTCAGGGCATGAGATTCAGGACAGGAGTTTCAGGGCATGAGATTCAGGGCATGAGTTTCAGTGTATGAGTTTCAGTGCATGAGTTTGAGGGCAGGAGTTTCAGGGCATGAGATTCAGGGCATGAGTTTCAGGGCATGAGATTCAGGGCAGGAATTTCAGGGCATGTGATTCAAATAATGAGTTTCTGGGCAGATGATTCAGGGCAGGAGTTTTAGGGCATGTGATTCAGGGCATGAGTTTCAGTGCATGAGTTTCAGGGCAGGAGTTTCAGGGTATGAGATTTAGGGCATGAGTTTCAGGGCATGAGATTCAGGGCATGAGTTTCAGGGCATGAGATTCAGGACAGGAGTTTCAAGGCATGAGATTCAGGGCATGAGTTTCAGTGCATGTGTTTCAGTGTATGAGTTTGAGGGCAGGAGTTTCAGGGCATGAGATTCAGGGCATGAGTTTCAGGGCATGAGATTCAGGGCAGGAATTTCAGGGCATGTGATTCAGGGCATGAGTTTCTGGGCAGATGATTCAGGGCAGGAGTTTTAAGGTACGTGTTTCAGTGCAGGAGTTTCAGGGCAGGAGATTCAGAGCATGAGTTTCCGTGCATGAGTTTCAGGGCAGGAGTTTCAGGGCATGAGATTCAGGGCATGAGTTTCAGGCAGGAGATTCAGGGTTTGAGTTTCAGGGCATGATATTCAGGGCATGAGTTTCAGGGCAAGAGTTTCAGTGAAAGAGTTTCAGGGCATGTAAGTCAGGGCATGTAAGTCAGGGCATGAGTTTCAGGATATGAGATTCATGGCATGATATTCAGAACAGCAGTTTCAGGGCATGAGATTCAGGACATGAGTTTCAGTACAGTAGTTTCAGGGCATGAGATTCAGGGCATGAGTTTCAGGACATGTGATTCAGGACAGGAGTTTGAGGGCAGGAGTTTCAGGGCATGAGATTCAGGACATGAGATTCAGGGCTTGAGATTCAGTACATGAGTTTCAGGGCATGAGTTTCAGGTCTGTGGTTTCCTGGCTTGAGATTCAGCGCAGCAGTTTCAGAGCAGCAATTTCAGGGCATGAGATTCAGTGCATTAGTTTCAGGGTAACGAGTTTCAGGGCAGGAGTTTCAGGGTATGAGATTCAGCACTTGAGTTTCAGGGCATGAGATTCAGTACATGAGTTTCAGGGTATGAGTTTCAGGTCTGTGGTTTCCGGGCTTGAGATTCAGCGCAGCAGTTTCAGAGCAGCAGTTTCAGGGCACGAGTTTCAGGCAGGAGTTTCAGGGTATGAGATTCAGGACTTGAGTTTCAGGGCATGAGATTCAGTACATGAGTTTCAGGGTATGAGTTTCAGGTCTGTGGTTTCCGGGCTTGAGATTCAGCGCAGCAGTTTCAGAGCAGCAGTTTCAGGGCATGAGATTCAGGGCATGAGTTTCAGCGCATGTGTTTCAGGGCTTGAGTTTCAGAGCATGAGATTCAGGGGATGAGATTCAGGGCATGAGTTTCAGTGCATGAGTTTGAGGGCAGGAGTTTCACGGCATGAGATTCAGGGCATGAGTTTCAGGTCATGAGATTCAGGGCATGAGTTTTAGGGTAGGTGTTTCAGTGCAAGAGTTTCAGGGCATGAGATTCAGGGCATGACTTTCAGGGCAGGAATTTCAGGGCATGACATTCAGGGCATGTGTTTTAGGGCAGGTGTTTCAGTTCTTGAGTTTGAGGGTATGAGATTCAGGGAATGAGTTTGAAGGCAGGAGATTCATGGCAGGCGGTTCAGGGCAGGTGTTTCAGTGCAAGAGTTTCAGTGCAAGAGTTTCAGGGCATGTCTTTCAGTGCATTAGTTTCAGGGCAGGAGTTTCAGAGCATGAGATTCTGGGCATGAGTTTCAGGGCAGGAGATTCACGGCTTGAGTTTAAGGTCATGAGATTTAGCGCATGAGATTCAGTGCATGAGATTCAGGGCTTCAGTTTCAGGGCATGAGGTTCAGTGCATGTGATTCAGGGCATCAGTTACAGGAAAGTAGTTTCAGTGCATGAGTTTCACGGCATGAGATTCAGGGCATAAGATTCAGGGCATGAGTATTAGGGTAGGTGTTTCAGTGCAAGAGTTTCAGGGCATGAGATTCAGTGCATGAGTTTCAGGGCAGAAGTTTCAGGGCATGAGATTCAGGGCATGAGTTTCAGGGCAGGAGAATCAGGGCTTCAGATTCAGGGCAGGAGATTCAGGGCATGAGTTTCAGGGCGTGAGTTTCAGGGTAGGAGTTTCAGGACATGACATTCAGGGCATGTGTTTTAGGGTAGGTGTTTCAGTGCAAGAGTTTCAGGGCATGAGAATCAGGGCATGTGTTTCAGGGCAGGAATTTCAGGGCATGATATTCAGGGCATGTGTTTTAGGGCAGGTGTTTCAGTGCAAGAGTTTGAGGGCATGAGATTCAGGGCAGGAGATTCAGAGCATGAGTTTCAGTGCATGAGTTTGAGGGCAGGAGTTTCACGGCATGAGATTCAGAGCATGAGTTTCAGTACATGAGTTTCAGGGCATGAGTTTCAGGTCTGTGGTTTCCTGGCTTGAGATTCAGCGCAGCAGTTTCAGAGCAGCAATTTCAGGGCATGAGATTCAGTGCATTAGTTTCAGGGTAACGAGTTTCAGGGCAGGAGTTTCAGGGTATGAGATTCAGCACTTGAGTTTCAGGGCATGAGATTCAGTACATGAGTTTCAGGGTATGAGTTTCAGGTCTGTGGTTTCCGGGCTTGAGATTCAGCGCAGCAGTTTCAGAGCAGCAGTTTCAGGGCACGAGTTTCAGGCAGGAGTTTCAGGGTATGAGATTCAGGACTTGAGTTTCAGGGCATGAGATTCAGTACATGAGTTTCAGGGTATGAGTTTCAGGTCTGTGGTTTCCGGGCTTGAGATTCAGCGCAGCAGTTTCAGAGCAGCAGTTTCAGGGCATGAGATTCAGGGCATGAGTTTCAGCGCATGTGTTTCAGGGCTTGAGTTTCAGAGCATGAGATTCAGGGGATGAGATTCAGGGCATGAGTTTCAGTGCATGAGTTTGAGGGCAGGAGTTTCACGGCATGAGATTCAGGGCATGAGTTTCAGGTCATGAGATTCAGGGCATGAGTTTTAGGGTAGGTGTTTCAGTGCAAGAGTTTCAGGGCATGAGATTCAGGGCATGACTTTCAGGGCAGGAATTTCAGGGCATGACATTCAGGGCATGTGTTTTAGGGCAGGTGTTTCAGTTCTTGAGTTTGAGGGTATGAGATTCAGGGAATGAGTTTGAAGGCAGGAGATTCATGGCAGGCGGTTCAGGGCAGGTGTTTCAGTGCAAGAGTTTCAGTGCAAGAGTTTCAGGGCATGTCTTTCAGTGCATTAGTTTCAGGGCAGGAGTTTCAGAGCATGAGATTCTGGGCATGAGTTTCAGGGCAGGAGATTCACGGCTTGAGTTTAAGGTCATGAGATTTAGCGCATGAGATTCAGTGCATGAGATTCAGGGCTTCAGTTTCAGGGCATGAGGTTCAGTGCATGTGATTCAGGGCATCAGTTACAGGAAAGTAGTTTCAGTGCATGAGTTTCACGGCATGAGATTCAGGGCATAAGATTCAGGGCATGAGTATTAGGGTAGGTGTTTCAGTGCAAGAGTTTCAGGGCATGAGATTCAGTGCATGAGTTTCAGGGCAGAAGTTTCAGGGCATGAGATTCAGGGCATGAGTTTCAGGGCAGGAGAATCAGGGCTTCAGATTCAGGGCAGGAGATTCAGGGCATGAGTTTCAGGGCGTGAGTTTCAGGGTAGGAGTTTCAGGACATGACATTCAGGGCATGTGTTTTAGGGTAGGTGTTTCAGTGCAAGAGTTTCAGGGCATGAGAATCAGGGCATGTGTTTCAGGGCAGGAATTTCAGGGCATGATATTCAGGGCATGTGTTTTAGGGCAGGTGTTTCAGTGCAAGAGTTTGAGGGCATGAGATTCAGGGCAGGAGATTCAGAGCATGAGTTTCAGTGCATGAGTTTGAGGGCAGGAGTTTCACGGCATGAGATTCAGAGCATGAGTTTCAGGGCATGAGTTTCAGGGCATGAGATTCAGGACATGAGTTTCAGGGCATGAGATTCACGACATGAGTTTCAGGGCATGGGTTTCAGGTCTGTGGTTTCCTGGCTTGAGATTCAGCGCAGCAGTTTCAGAGCAGCAGTTTCAGAGCATTAGATTCAGGGCATTAGTTTCAGGGCATGTGTTTCAGGGCAGGAGTTTCAGGGTATGAGATTCAGGACTTGTGTTTCAGGGCATGAGATTCAGTACATGAGTTTCAGGGTATGAGTTTCAGGTCTGTGGTTTCCGGGCTTGAGATTCAGCGCAGCAGTTTCAGAGCAGCAGTTTCAGTGCATGAGATTCAGGGCATGAGTTTCAGCCATGAGTTTCAGGGCTTGAGTTTCAGAGCATGAGATTTAGGGGATGAGTTTGAGTGCATGAATTTCAGGGCATTAGATTCAGGGCATGAGATTCAGGGCATGAGTTTAAGGACAGGAGATTCAGGGCATGAGTTTCAGTGCATGAGTTTGAGGGCAGGAGTTTCACGGCATGAGATTCAGGGCATGAGTTTCAGGTCATGAGATTCAGGACATGAGATTGAGGGTAAGAGTTTCATGGCAGGAGTTTCAGTGCAGGAGTTTCAGGGCATGAGATTCAGGGCATGAGTTTCAGGGCAGGAATTTCAGGGCATGAGCTTCAGGGCATGAGTTTTAGGGTAGGTATTTCAGTGCAAGAGATTCAGGGCAGGAGATTCAGGGCAGGTGTTTCAGTGCAAGAGGTTCAGTGCAAGAGTTTCAGGGCATGTCTTTCAGTGCATGAGTTTCAGGGCAGGAGTTTCAGAGCATGAGAATCAGGGCATGAGTTTCAGGGCAGGAGATTCACGGCTTGAGTTTAAGGTCATGAGACTTAGCGCATGAGATTCAGTGCATGAGTTTCAGGGCATGAGATTCAGGGCATGAATTTCTGGGCTTGAGTTTCAGGGCATGTAATTCAGGGCGTGAGTTTCAGGATATGAGATTCATGGCATGAGTTTCAGCGCAGGAATTTCAGGGCATGAGATTCAGGGCATGAGATTCAGGACAGGTGTTTCAGGGCATGAGATTCAGGGCATGAGTTTCAGTGTATGAGTTTCAGTGCATGAGTTTGAGGGCAGGAGTTTCAGGGCATGAGATTCAGGGCATGAGTTTCAGGGCATGAGATTCAGGGCAGGAATTTCAGGGCATGTGATTCAAATAATGAGTTTCTGGGCAGATGATTCAGGGCAGGAGTTTTAGGGCATGTGATTCAGGGCATGAGTTTCAGTGCATGAGTTTCAGGGCAGGAGTTTCAGGGTATGAGATTTAGGGCATGAGTTTCAGGGCATGAGATTCAGGGCATGAGTTTCAGGGCATGAGATTCAGGACAGGAGTTTCAAGGCATGAGATTCAGGGCATGAGTTTCAGTGCATGTGTTTCAGTGTATGAGTTTGAGGGCAGGAGTTTCAGGGCATGAGATTCAGGGCATGAGTTTCAGGGCATGAGATTCAGGGCAGGAATTTCAGGGCATGTGATTCAGGGCATGAGTTTCTGGGCAGATGATTCAGGGCAGGAGTTTTAAGGTACGTGTTTCAGTGCAGGAGTTTCAGGGCAGGAGATTCAGAGCATGAGTTTCCGTGCATGAGTTTCAGGGCAGGAGTTTCAGGGCATGAGATTCAGGGCATGAGTTTCAGGCAGGAGATTCAGGGTTTGAGTTTCAGGGCATGATATTCAGGGCATGAGTTTCAGGGCAAGAGTTTCAGTGAAGGAGTTTCAGGGCATGTAAGTCAGGGCATGAGTTTCAGGATATGAGATTCATGGCATGATATTCAGAACAGCAGTTTCAGGGCATGAGATTCAGGACATGAGTTTCAGTACAGTAGTTTCAGGGCATGAGATTCAGGGCATGAGTTTCAGGACATGTGATTCAGGACAGGAGTTTGAGGGCAGGAGTTTCAGGGCATGAGATTCAGGACATGAGATTCAGGGCATGAGATTCAGTACATGAGTTTCAGGGCATGAGTTTCAGGTCTGTGGTTTCCTGGCTTGAGATTCAGCGCAGCAGTTTCAGAGCAGCAATTTCAGGGCATGAGATTCAGTGCATTAGTTTCAGGGTAACGAGTTTCAGGGCAGGAGTTTCAGGGTATGAGATTCAGCACTTGAGTTTCAGGGCATGAGATTCAGTACATGAGTTTCAGGGTATGAGTTTCAGGTCTGTGGTTTCCGGGCTTGAGATTCAGCGCAGCAGTTTCAGAGCAGCAGTTTCAGGGCACGAGTTTCAGGCAGGAGTTTCAGGGTATGAGATTCAGGACTTGAGTTTCAGGGCATGAGATTCAGTACATGAGTTTCAGGGTATGAGATTCATGGCATGAGTTTCAGCGCAGGAATTTCAGGGCATGAGATTCAGGGCATGAGTTTCAGGGCATGAGATTCAGGACAGGAGTTTCAGGGCATGAGATTCAGGGCATGAGTTTCAGTGTATGAGTTTCAGTGCATGAGTTTGAGGGCAGGAGTTTCAGGGCATGAGATTCAGGGCATGAGTTTCAGGGCATGAGATTCAGGGCAGGAATTTCAGGGCATGTGATTCAAATAATGAGTTTCTGGGCAGATGATTCAGGGCAGGAGTTTTAGGGCATGTGATTCAGGGCATGAGTTTCAGTGCATGAGTTTCAGGGCAGGAGTTTCAGGGTATGAGATTTAGGGCATGAGTTTCAGGGCATGAGATTCAGGGCATGAGTTTCAGGGCATGAGATTCAGGACAGGAGTTTCAATGCATGAGATTCAGGGCATGAGTTTCAGTGCATGTGTTTCAGTGTATGAGTTTGAGGGCAGGAGTTTCAGGGCATGAGATTCAGGGCATGAGTTTCAGGGCATGAGATTCAGGGCAGGAATTTCAGGGCATGTGATTCAGGGCATGAGTTTCTGGGCAGATGATTCAGGGCAGGAGTTTTAAGGTACGTGTTTCAGTGCAGGAGTTTCAGGGCAGGAGATTCAGAGCATGAGTTTCCGTGCATGAGTTTCAGGGCAGGAGTTTCAGGGCATGAGATTCAGGGCATGAGTTTCAGGCAGGAGATTCAGGGTTTGAGTTTCAGGGCATGATATTCAGGGCATGAGTTTCAGGGCAAGAGTTTCAGTGAAGGAGTTTCAGGGCATGTAAGTCAGGGCATGAGTTTCAGGATATGAGATTCATGGCATGATATTCAGAACAGCAGTTTCAGGGCATGAGATTCAGGACATGAGTTTCAGTACAGTAGTTTCAGGGCATGAGATTCAGGGCATGAGTTTCAGGACATGTGATTCAGGACAGGAGTTTGAGGGCAGGAGTTTCAGGGCATGAGATTCAGGACATGAGATTCAGGGCATGAGATTCAGTACATGAGATTCAGGGCATGAGTTTCAGGTCTGTGGTTTCCTGGCTTGAGATTCAGCGCAGCAGTTTCAGAGCAGCAATTTCAGGGCATGAGATTCAGTGCATTAGTTTCAGGGTAACGAGTTTCAGGGCAGGAGTTTCAGGGTATGAGATTCAGCACTTGAGTTTCAGGGCATGAGATTCAGTACATGAGTTTCAGGGTATGAGTTTCAGGTCTGTGGTTTCCGGGCTTGAGATTCAGCGCAGCAGTTTCAGAGCAGCAGTTTCAGGGCACGAGTTTCAGGCAGGAGTTTCAGGGTATGAGATTCAGGACTTGAGTTTCAGGGCATGAGATTCAGTACATGAGTTTCAGGGTATGAGATTCATGGCATGAGTTTCAGCGCAGGAATTTCAGGGCATGAGATTCAGGGCATGAGTTTCAGGGCATGAGATTCAGGACAGGAGTTTCAGGGCATGAGATTCAGGGCATGAGTTTCAGTGTATGAGTTTCAGTGCATGAGTTTGAGGGCAGGAGTTTCAGGGCATGAGATTCAGGGCATGAGTTTCAGGGCATGAGATTCAGGGCAGGAATTTCAGGGCATGTGATTCAAATAATGAGTTTCTGGGCAGATGATTCAGGGCAGGAGTTTTAGGGCATGTGATTCAGGGCATGAGTTTCAGTGCATGAGTTTCAGGGCAGGAGTTTCAGGGTATGAGATTTAGGGCATGAGTTTCAGGGCATGAGATTCAGGGCATGAGTTTCAGGGCATGAGATTCAGGACAGGAGTTTCAATGCATGAGATTCAGGGCATGAGTTTCAGTGCATGTGTTTCAGTGTATGAGTTTGAGGGCAGGAGTTTCAGGGCATGAGATTCAGGGCATGAGTTTCAGGGCATGAGATTCAGGGCAGGAATTTCAGGGCATGTGATTCAGGGCATGAGTTTCTGGGCAGATGATTCAGGGCAGGAGTTTTAAGGTACGTGTTTCAGTGCAGGAGTTTCAGGGCAGGAGATTCAGAGCATGAGTTTCCGTGCATGAGTTTCAGGGCAGGAGTTTCAGGGCATGAGATTCAGGGCATGAGTTTCAGGCAGGAGATTCAGGGTTTGAGTTTCAGGGCATGATATTCAGGGCATGAGTTTCAGGGCAAGAGTTTCAGTGAAGGAGTTTCAGGGCATGTAAGTCAGGGCATGAGTTTCAGGATATGAGATTCATGGCATGATATTCAGAACAGCAGTTTCAGGGCATGAGATTCAGGACATGAGTTTCAGTACAGTAGTTTCAGGGCATGAGATTCAGGGCATGAGTTTCAGGACATGTGATTCAGGACAGGAGTTTGAGGGCAGGAGTTTCAGGGCATGAGATTCAGGACATGAGATTCAGGGCATGAGATTCAGTACATGAGTTTCAGGGCATGAGTTTCAGGTCTGTGGTTTCCTGGCTTGAGATTCAGCGCAGCAGTTTCAGAGCAGCAATTTCAGGGCATGAGATTCAGTGCATTAGTTTCAGGGTAACGAGTTTCAGGGCAGGAGTTTCAGGGTATGAGATTCAGCACTTGAGTTTCAGGGCATGAGATTCAGTACATGAGTTTCAGGGTATGAGTTTCAGGTCTGTGGTTTCCGGGCTTGAGATTCAGCGCAGCAGTTTCAGAGCAGCAGTTTCAGGGCACGAGTTTCAGGCAGGAGTTTCAGGGTATGAGATTCAGGACTTGAGTTTCAGGGCATGAGATTCAGTACATGAGTTTCAGGGTATGAGATTCATGGCATGAGTTTCAGCGCAGGAATTTCAGGGCATGAGATTCAGGGCATGAGTTTCAGGGCATGAGATTCAGGACAGGAGTTTCAGGGCATGAGATTCAGGGCATGAGTTTCAGTGTATGAGTTTCAGTGCATGAGTTTGAGGGCAGGAGTTTCAGGGCATGAGATTCAGGGCATGAGTTTCAGGGCATGAGATTCAGGGCAGGAATTCCAGGGCATGTGATTCAAATAATGAGTTTCTGGGCAGATGATTCAGGGCAGGAGTTTTAGGGCATGTGATTCAGGGCATGAGTTTCAGTGCATGAGTTTCAGGGCAGGAGTTTCAGGGTATGAGATTTAGGGCATGAGTTTCAGGGCATGAGATTCAGGGCATGAGTTTCAGGGCATGAGATTCAGGGCAGGAATTTCAGGGCATGTGATTCAGGGCATGAGTTTCTGGGCAGATGATTCAGGGCAGGAGTTTTAAGGTACGTGTTTCAGTGCAGGAGTTTCAGGGCAGGAGATTCAGAGCATGAGTTTCCGTGCATGAGTTTCAGGGCAGGAGTTTCAGGGCATGAGATTCAGGGCATGAGTTTCAGGCAGGAGATTCAGGGTTTGAGTTTCAGGGCATGATATTCAGGGCATGAGTTTCAGGGCAAGAGTTTCAGTGAAAGAGTTTCAGGGCATGTAAGTCAGGGCATGAGTTTCAGGATATGAGATTCATGGCATGATATTCAGAACAGCAGTTTCAGGGCATGAGATTCAGGACATGAGTTTCAGTACAGTAGTTTCAGGGCATGAGATTCAGGGCATGAGTTTCAGGACATGTGATTCAGGACAGGAGTTTGAGGGCAGGAGTTTCAGGGCATGAGATTCAGGACATGAGATTCAGGGCATGAGATTCAGTACATGAGTTTCAGGGCATGAGTTTCAGGTCTGTGGTTTCCTGGCTTGAGATTCAGCGCAGCAGTTTCAGAGCAGCAATTTCAGGGCATGAGATTCAGTGCATTAGTTTCAGGGTAACGAGTTTCAGGGCAGGAGTTTCAGGGTATGAGATTCAGCACTTGAGTTTCAGGGCATGAGATTCAGTACATGAGTTTCAGGGTATGAGTTTCAGGTCTGTGGTTTCCGGGCTTGAGATTCAGCGCAGCAGTTTCAGAGCAGCAGTTTCAGGGCACGAGTTTCAGGCAGGAGTTTCAGGGTATGAGATTCAGGACTTGAGTTTCAGAGCATGAGATTCAGTACATGAGTTTCAGGGTATGAGTTTCAGGTCTGTGGTTTCCGGGCTTGAGATTCAGCGCAGCAGTTTCAGAGCAGCAGTTTCAGGGCATGAGATTCAGGGCATGAGTTTCAGCGCATGTGTTTCAGGGCTTGAGTTTCAGAGCATGAGATTCAGGGGATGAGATTCAGGGCATGAGTTTCAGTGCATGAGTTTGAGGGCAGGAGTTTCACGGCATGAGATTCAGGGCATGAGTTTCAGGTCATGAGATTCAGGGCATGAGTTTTAGGGTAGGTGTTTCAGTGCAAGAGTTTCAGGGCATGAGATTCAGGGCATGACTTTCAGGGCAGGAATTTCAGGGCATGACATTCAGGGCATGTGTTTTAGGGCAGGTGTTTCAGTTCTTGAGTTTGAGGGTATGAGATTCAGGGAATGAGTTTGAAGGCAGGAGATTCATGGCAGGCGGTTCAGGGCAGGTGTTTCAGTGCAAGAGTTTCAGTGCAAGAGTTTCAGGGCATGTCTTTCAGTGCATTAGTTTCAGGGCATGTGTTTTAGGGCAGGTGTTTCAGTTCTTGAGTTTGAGGGTATGAGATTCAGGGAATGAGTTTGAAGGCAGGAGATTCATGGCAGGCGGTTCAGGGCAGGTGTTTCAGTGCAAGAGTTTCAGTGCAAGAGTTTCAGGGCATGTCTTTCAGTGCATTAGTTTCAGGGCAGGAGTTTCAGAGCATGAGATTCTGGGCATGAGTTTCAGGGCAGGAGATTCACGGCTTGAGTTTAAGGTCATGAGATTTAGCGCATGAAATTCAGTGCATGAGATTCAGGGCTTCAGTTTCAGGGCATGAGGTTCAGTGCATGTGATTCAGGGCATCAGTTACAGGAAAGTAGTTTCAGTGCATGAGTTTCACGGCATGAGATTCAGGGCATAAGATTCAGGGCATGAGTATTAGGGTAGGTGTTTCAGTGCAAGAGTTTCAGGGCATGAGATTCAGTGCATGAGTTTCAGGGCAGAAGTTTCAGGGCATGAGATTCAGGGCATGAGTTTCAGGGCAGGAGAATCAGGGCTTCAGATTCAGGGCAGGAGATTCAGGGCATGAGTTTCAGGGCGTGAGTTTCAGGGTAGGAGTTTCAGGACATGACATTCAGGGCATGTGTTTTAGGGTAGGTGTTTCAGTGCAAGAGTTTCAGGGCATGAGAATCAGGGCATGTGTTTCAGGGCAGGAATTTCAGGGCATGATATTCAGGGCATGTGTTTTAGGGCAGGTGTTTCAGTGCAAGAGTTTGAGGGCATGAGATTCAGGGCAGGAGATTCAGAGCATGAGTTTCAGTGCATGAGTTTGAGGGCAGGAGTTTCACGGCATGAGATTCAGAGCATGAGTTTCAGGGCATGAGTTTCAGGGCATGAGATTCAGGACATGAGTTTCAGGGCATGAGATTCACGACATGAGTTTCAGGGCATGGGTTTCAGGTCTGTGGTTTCCTGGCTTGAGATTCAGCGCAGCAGTTTCAGAGCAGCAGTTTCAGAGCATTAGATTCAGGGCATTAGTTTCAGGGCATGTGTTTCAGGGCAGGAGTTTCAGGGTATGAGATTCAGGACTTGTGTTTCAGGGCATGAGATTCAGTACATGAGTTTCAGGGTATGAGTTTCAGGTCTGTGGTTTCCGGGCTTGAGATTCAGCGCAGCAGTTTCAGAGCAGCAGTTTCAGTGCAGGAGATTCAGGGCATGAGTTTCAGCCATGAGTTTCAGGGCTTGAGTTTCAGAGCATGAGATTTAGGGGATGAGTTTCAGTGCATGAATTTCAGGGCATTAGATTCAGGGCATGAGATTCAGGGCATGAGTTTAAGGACAGGAGATTCAGGGCATGAGTTTCAGTGCATGAGTTTGAGGGCAGGAGTTTCACGGCATGCATTCAGGGCATGAGTTTCAGGTCATGAGATTCAGGACATGAGATTGAGGGTAAGAGTTTCATGGCAGGAGTTTCAGTGCAGGAGTTTCAGGGCATGAGATTCAGGGCATGAGTTTCAGGGCAGGAATTTCAGGGCATGAGCTTCAGGGCATGAGTTTTAGGGTAGGTATTTCAGTGCAAGTGTTTCAGGGCATGAGATTCAGTGCATGAGTTTCAGGGCAGGAGTTTCAGGGCATGAGATTCAGGGCATGAGTTTCAGGGCATGAGATTCAGGGCAGGAATTTCAGGGCATGTGATTCAAATAATGAGTTTCTGGGCAGATGATTCAGGGCAGGAGTTTTAGGGCATGTGATTCAGGGCATGAGTTTCAGTGCATGAGTTTCAGGGCAGGAGTTTCAGGGTATGAGATTTAGGGCATGAGTTTCAGGGCATGAGATTCAGGGCATGAGTTTCAGGGCATGAGATTCAGGACAGGAGTTTCAATGCATGAGATTCAGGGCATGAGTTTCAGTGCATGTGTTTCAGTGTATGAGTTTGAGGGCAGGAGTTTCAGGGCATGAGATTCAGGGCATGAGTATCAGGGCATGAGATTCAGGGCAGGAATTTCAGGGCATGTGATTCAGGGCATGAGTTTCTGGGCAGATGATTCAGGGCAGGAGTTTTAAGGTACGTGTTTCAGTGCAGGAGTTTCAGGGCAGGAGATTCAGAGCATGAGTTTCCGTGCATGAGTTTCAGGGCAGGAGTTTCAGGGCATGAGATTCAGGGCATGAGTTTCAGGCAGGAGATTCAGGGTTTGAGTTTCAGGGCATGATATTCAGGGCATGAGTTTCAGGGCAAGAGTTTCAGTGAAGGAGTTTCAGGGCATGTAAGTCAGGGCATGAGTTTCAGGATATGAGATTCATGGCATGATATTCAGAACAGCAGTTTCAGGGCATGAGATTCAGGACATGAGTTTCAGTACAGTAGTTTCAGGGCATGAGATTCAGGGCATGAGTTTCAGGACATGTGATTCAGGACAGGAGTTTGAGGGCAGGAGTTTCAGGGCATGAGATTCAGGACATGAGATTCAGGGCATGAGATTCAGTACATGAGTTTCAGGGCATGAGTTTCAGGTCTGTGGTTTCCTGGCTTGAGATTCAGCGCAGCAGTTTCAGAGCAGCAATTTCAGGGCATGAGATTCAGTGCATTAGTTTCAGGGTAACGAGTTTCAGGGCAGGAGTTTCAGGGTATGAGATTCAGCACTTGAGTTTCAGGGCATGAGATTCAGTACATGAGTTTCAGGGTATGAGTTTCAGGTCTGTGGTTTCCGGGCTTGAGATTCAGCGCAGCAGTTTCAGAGCAGCAGTTTCAGGGCACGAGTTTCAGGCAGGAGTTTCAGGGTATGAGATTCAGGACTTGAGTTTCAGGGCATGAGATTCAGTACATGAGTTTCAGGGTATGAGATTCATGGCATGAGTTTCAGCGCAGGAATTTCAGGGCATGAGATTCAGGGCATGAGTTTCAGGGCATGAGATTCAGGACAGGAGTTTCAGGGCATGAGATTCAGGGCATGAGTTTCAGTGTATGAGTTTCAGTGCATGAGTTTGAGGGCAGGAGTTTCAGGGCATGAGATTCAGGGCATGAGTTTCAGGGCATGAGATTCAGGGCAGGAATTTCAGGGCATGTGATTCAAATAATGAGTTTCTAGGCAGATGATTCAGGGCAGGAGTTTTAGGGCATGTGATTCAGGGCATGAGTTTCAGTGCATGAGTTTCAGGGCAGGAGTTTCAGGGTATGAGATTTAGGGCATGAGTTTCAGGGCATGAGATTCAGGGCATGAGTTTCAGGGCATGAGATTCAGGACAGGAGTTTCAAGGCATGAGATTCAGGGCATGAGTTTCAGTGCATGTGTTTCAGTGTATGAGTTTGAGGGCAGGAGTTTCAGGGCATGAGATTCAGGGCATGAGATTCAGGGCAGGAATTTCAGGGCATGTGATTCAGGGCATGAGTTTCTGGGCAGATGATTCAGGGCAGGAGTTTTAAGGTACGTGTTTCAGTGCAGGAGTTTCAGGGCAGGAGATTCAGAGCATGAGTTTCCGTGCATGAGTTTCAGGGCAGGAGTTTCAGGGCATGAGATTCAGGGCATGAGTTTCAGGCAGGAGATTCAGGGTTTGAGTTTCAGGGCATGATATTCAGGGCATGAGTTTCAGGGCAAGAGTTTCAGTGAAAGAGTTTCAGGGCATGTAAGTCAGGGCATGAGTTTCAGGATATGAGATTCATGGCATGATATTCAGAACAGCAGTTTCAGGGCATGAGATTCAGGACATGAGTTTCAGTACAGTAGTTTCAGGGCATGAGATTCAGGGCATGAGTTTCAGGACATGTGATTCAGGACAGGAGTTTGAGGGCAGGAGTTTCAGGGCATGAGATTCAGGACATGAGATTCAGGGCATGAGATTCAGTACATGAGTTTCAGGGCATGAGTTTCAGGTCTGTGGTTTCCTGGCTTGAGATTCAGCGCAGCAGTTTCAGAGCAGCAGTTTCAGGGCACGAGTTTCAGGCAGGAGTTTCAGGGTATGAGATTCAGGACTTGAGTTTCAGGGCATGAGATTCAGTACATGAGTTTCAGGGTATGAGTTTCAGGTCTGTGGTTTCCGGGCTTGAGATTCAGCGCAGCAGTTTCAGAGCAGCAGTTTCAGGGCATGAGATTCAGGGCATGAGTTTCAGCGCATGTGTTTCAGGGCTTGAGTTTCAGAGCATGAGATTCAGGGGATGAGATTCAGGGCATGAGTTTCAGTGCATGAGTTTGAGGGCAGGAGTTTCACGGCATGAGATTCAGGGCATGAGTTTCAGGTCATGAGATTCAGGGCATGAGTTTTAGGGTAGGTGTTTCAGTGCAAGAGTTTCAGGGCATGAGATTCAGGGCATGACTTTCAGGGCAGGAATTTCAGGGCATGACATTCAGGGCATGTGTTTTAGGGCAGGTGTTTCAGTTCTTGAGTTTGAGGGTATGAGATTCAGGGAATGAGTTTGAAGGCAGGAGATTCATGGCAGGCGGTTCAGGGCAGGTGTTTCAGTGCAAGAGTTTCAGTGCAAGAGTTTCAGGGCATGTCTTTCAGTGCATTAGTTTCAGGGCAGGAGTTTCAGAGCATGAGATTCTGGGCATGAGTTTCAGGGCAGGAGATTCACGGCTTGAGTTTAAGGTCATGAGATTTAGCGCATGAAATTCAGTGCATGAGATTCAGGGCTTCAGTTTCAGGGCATGAGGTTCAGTGCATGTGATTCAGGGCATCAGTTACAGGAAAGTAGTTTCAGTGCATGAGTTTCACGGCATGAGATTCAGGGCATAAGATTCAGGGCATGAGTATTAGGGTAGGTGTTTCAGTGCAAGAGTTTCAGGGCATGAGATTCAGTGCATGAGTTTCAGGGCAGAAGTTTCAGGGCATGAGATTCAGGGCATGAGTTTCAGGGCAGGAGAATCAGGGCTTCAGATTCAGGGCAGGAGATTCAGGGCATGAGTTTCAGGGCGTGAGTTTCAGGGTAGGAGTTTCAGGACATGACATTCAGGGCATGTGTTTTAGGGTAGGTGTTTCAGTGCAAGAGTTTCAGGGCATGAGAATCAGGGCATGTGTTTCAGGGCAGGAATTTCAGGGCATGATATTCAGGGCATGTGTTTTAGGGCAGGTGTTTCAGTGCAAGAGTTTGAGGGCATGAGATTCAGGGCAGGAGATTCAGAGCATGAGTTTCAGTGCATGAGTTTGAGGGCAGGAGTTTCACGGCATGAGATTCAGAGCATGAGTTTCAGGGCATGAGTTTCAGGGCATGAGATTCAGGACATGAGTTTCAGGGCATGAGATTCACGACATGAGTTTCAGGGCATGGGTTTCAGGTCTGTGGTTTCCTGGCTTGAGATTCAGCGCAGCAGTTTCAGAGCAGCAGTTTCAGAGCATTAGATTCAGGGCATTAGTTTCAGGGCATGTGTTTCAGGGCAGGAGTTTCAGGGTATGAGATTCAGGACTTGTGTTTCAGGGCATGAGATTCAGTACATGAGTTTCAGGGTATGAGTTTCAGGTCTGTGGTTTCCGGGCTTGAGATTCAGCGCAGCAGTTTCAGAGCAGCAGTTTCAGTGCAGGAGATTCAGGGCATGAGTTTCAGCCATGAGTTTCAGGGCTTGAGTTTCAGAGCATGAGATTTAGGGGATGAGTTTCAGTGCATGAATTTCAGGGCATTAGATTCAGGGCATGAGTTTAAGGACAGGAGATTCAGGGCATGAGTTTCAGTGCATGAGTTTGAGGGCAGGAGTTTCACGGCATGAGATTCAGGGCATGAGTTTCAGGTCATGAGATTCAGGACATGAGATTGAGGGTAAGAGTTTCATGGCAGGAGTTTCAGTGCAGGAGTTTCAGGGCATGAGATTCAGGGCATGAGTTTCAGGGCAGGAATTTCAGGGCATGAGCTTCAGGGCATGAGTTTTAGGGTAGGTATTTCAGTGCAAGTGTTTCAGGGCATGAGATTCAGGGCATGAGTTTCAGGGCAGGAATTTCAGGGCATGACATTCAGGGCATGTGTTTTAGGCCAGGTGTTTCAGTTCTTGAGTTGAGGGCATGAGATTCAGGGCATGAGTTTGAAGGCAGGAGATTCAGGGCAGGAGATTCAGGGCATGAGATTCAGGGCATGAGTTTCAAGGCAGGAGATTCAGGGCAGGAGTTTCAGGGCATGAGTTTCAGGGCATGAGATTCAGGACATGAGTTTCAGGGCATGGGTTTCAGGTCTGTGATTTCAGGGCTTGAGATTCAGGGTAGCAGTTTCAGGGCAGGAGATTCATGGCAGGCGGTTCAGGGCAGGTGTTTCAGTGCAGCAGTTTCAGTGCAAGAGTTTCAGGGCAGGAGTTTCAGAGCATGAGATTCTGGGCATGAATTTCAGGGCAGGAGATTCACGGCTTGAGTTTAAGGTCATGAGATTTAGCGCATGAGATTCAGTGCATGAGTTTCAGGGCAGAAGTTTCAGGGCATGAGATTCAGGGCATGAGTCAGGGCAGGAGAATCAGGGCTTGAGCTCCAGGGCAGGAGATTCAGGGCATGAGTTTCAGGGCGTGAGTTTCAGGGTAGGAGTTTCAGGACATGACATTCAGGGCATGTGTTTTAGGGTAGGTGTTTCAGTGCAAGAGTTTCAGGGCATGAGAATCAGGGCATGAGTTTCAGGGCAGGAATTTCAGGGCATGATATTCAGGGCATGTGTTTTAGGGCAGGTGTTTCAGTGCAAGAGTTTGAGGGCATGAGATTCAGGGCAGGAGATTCAGAGCATGAGTTTCAGTGCATGAGTTTGAGGGCAGGAGTTTCACGGCATGAGATTCAGGGCATGAGTTTCAAGGCAGGAGATTCAGGGCAGGAGTTTCAGGGCATGAGTTTCAGGGCATGAGATTCAGTACATGAGTTTCAGGGTTTGAGTTTCAGGTCTGTGGTTTCCGGGCTTGAGATTCAGCGCAGCAGTTTCAGAGCAGCAGTTTCAGGGCATGAGATTCAGGGCATGAGTTTCAGCCATGAGTTTCAGGGCTTGAGTTTCAGAGCATGAGATTTAGGGGATGAGTTTTAGTGCATGAATTTCAGGGCCTTAGATTCAGGGCATGAGATTCAGGGCATGAGTTTAAGGACAGGAGATTCAGGGCATGAGATTCACGACATGAGTTTCAGGGCATGGGTTTCAGGGCAGGAGTTTCAGGGTATGAGATTCAGGGCTTGTGTTTCAGGGCATGAGATTCAGTACATGAGTTTCAGGGTATGAGTTTCAGGTCTGTGGTTTCCGGGCTTGAGATTCAGCGCAGCTGTTTCAGAGCAGCAGTTTCAGTGCATGAGATTCAGGGCATGAGTTTCAGCCATGAGTTTCAGGGCTTGAGTTTCAGAGCATGAGATTTAGGGGATGAGTTTCAGTGCATGAATTTCAGGGCATTAGATTCAGGGCATGAGATTCAGGGCATGAGTTTAAGGACAGGAGATTCAGGGCATGAGTTTCAGTGCATGAGTTTGAGGGCAGGAGTTTCACGGCATGAGATTCAGGGCATGAGTTTTAGGGTAGGTATTTCAGTGCAAGTGTTTCAGGGCATGAGATTCAGGGCATGAGTTTCAGGGCAGGAATTTCAGGGCATGACATTCAGGGCATGTGTTTTAGGGCAGGTGTTTCAGTTCTTGAGTTGAGGGCATGAGATTCAGGGCATGAGTTTGAAGGCAGGAGATTCAGGGCAGGAGATTCAGGGCATGAGATTCAGGGCATGAGTTTCAAGGCAGGAGATTCAGGGCAGGAGTTTCAGGGCATGAGTTTCAGGGCATGAGATTCAGGACATGAGTTTCAGGGCATGGGTTTCAGGTCTGTGATTTCAGGGCTTGAGATTCAGAGTAGCAGTTTCAGGGCAGGAGATTCATGGCAGGCGGTTCAGGGCAGGTGTTTCAGTGCAGCAGTTTCAGTGCAAGAGTTTCAGGGCAGGAGTTTCAGAGCATGAGATTCTGGGCATGAATTTCAGGGCAGGTGATTCACGGCTTGAGTTTAAGGTCATGAGATTTAGCGCATGAGATTCAGTGCATGAGTTTCAGGGCAGAAGTTTCAGGGCATGAGATTCAGGGCATGAGTTTCAGGGCAGGAGAATCAGGGCTTGAGCTCCAGGGCAGGAGATTCAGGGCATGAGTTTCAGGGCGTGAGTTTCAGGGTAGGAGTTTCAGGACATGACATTCAGGGCATGTGTTTTAGGGTAGGTGTTTCAGTGCAAGAGTTTCAGGGCATGAGAATCAGGGCATGAGTTTCAGGGCAGGAATTTCAGGGCATGATATTCAGGGCATGTGTTTTAGGGCAGGTTTTTCAGTGCAAGAGTTTGAGGGCATGAGATTCAGGGCAGGAGATTCAGAGCATGAGTTTCAGTGCATGAGTTTGAGGGCAGGAGTTTCACGGCATGAGATTCAGGGCATGAGTTTCAAGGCAGGAGATTCAGGGCAGGAGTTTCAGGGCATGAGTTTCAGGGCATGAGATTCAGTACATGAGTTTCAGGGTTTGAGTTTCAGGTCTGTGGTTTCCGGGCTTGAGATTCAGCGCAGCAGTTTCAGAGCAGCAGTTTCAGGGCATGAGATTCAGGGCATGAGTTTCAGCCATGAGTTTCAGGGCTTGAGTTTCAGAGCATGAGATTTAGGGGATGAGTTTTAGTGCATCAATTTCAGGGCCTTAGATTCAGGGCATGAGTTTAAGGACAGGAGATTCAGGGCATGAGATTCAGTGCATGAGTTTGAGGGCAGGAGTTTCACGGCATGAGATTCAGGGCATGAGTTTCAGGTCATGAGATTCAGGACATGAGATTGAGGGTAAGAGTTTCATGGCAGGAGTTTCAGTGCAGGAGTTTCAGGGCATGAGATTCAGGGCATGAGTTTCAGGGCAGGAATTTCAGGGCATGACATTCAGGGCATGTGTTTTAGGGCAGGTGTTTCAGTTCTTGAGTTTGAGGGCATGAGATTCAGGTCATGAGTTTGAAGGCAGGAAATTCAGGGCAGGAGATTCAGGGCATGAGATTCAGGGCATGAGTTTCAAGGCAGGAGATTCAGGGCAGGAGTTTCAGGGCATGAGTTTCAGGGCATGAGATTCAGGACATGAGTTTCAGGGCATGCGTTTCAGGTCTGTGATTTCAGGGCTTGAGATTCAGGGCAGGAGATTCATGGCAGGCGGTTCAGGGCAGGTGTTTCAGTGCAGCAGTTTCAGTGCAAGAGTTTCAGGGCAGGAGTTTCAGAGCATGAGATTCTGGGCATGAGTTTCAGGGCAGGAGATTCACGGCTTGAGTTTAAGGTCATGAGATTTAGCGCATGAGATTCAGTGCAAGAGTTTCATGGCAGGAGTTTCAGTGCAGGAGTTTCAGGGCATGAGATTCAGGGCATGAGTTTCAGGGCCGGAATTTCAGGGCATGAGCTTCAGGACATGAGTTTTATGGTAGGTATTTCAGTGCAAGTGTTTCAGGGCATGAGATTCAGGGCATGAGTTTCAGGGCAGGAAATTCAGGGCATGTGTTTTAGGGCAGGTGTTTCAGTGCAAGAGTTTGAGGGCATGAGATTCAGGGCAGGAGATTCAGATCATGAAATTCGGGGCTTGAGTTTCAAGGCAGGTGTGTTAGGGCACGTGTTTCAGTGCAGGAGTTTCAGGGCAGGAGATTCAGAGCATGAGTTTCAGTGCATGAGTTTGAGGGCAGGAGTTTCACGGCATGAGATTCAGGGCATGAGTTTCACGGGCATGAGTTTCAGGGCATGAGATTCAGGACATGAGTTTCAGGGCATGAGATTCACGACATGAGTTTCAGGGCATGGGTTTCAGGTCTGTGGTTTCCTGGCTTGAGATTCAGCGCAGCAGTTTCAGAGCAGCAGTTTCAGGGCATGAGATTCAGGGCATAAGTTTCAGGGCATGAGTTTCAGGGCAGGCGTTTCAGGGTATGAGATTCAGGACTTGAGTTTCAGGGCATGAGATTCAGTACATGAGTTTCAGGGTATGAGTTTCAGGTCTGTGGTTTCCGGGCTGGAGATTCAGCGCAGCAGTTTCAGAGCAGCAGTTTCAGGGCATGAGATTCAGGGCATGAGTTTCAGCCATGAGTTTCAGGGCTTGAGTTTCAGAGCATGAATTTCAGGGCCTTAGATTCAGGGCATGAGATTCAGGGCATGAGTTTAAGGACAGGAGATTCAGGGCTTGAGTTTCAGTGCATGAGTTTGAGGGCAGGAGTTTCACGGCATGAGATTCAGGGCATGACTTTCTGGTCATGAGATTCAGGACATGAGATTGAGGGTAAGAGTTTCATGGCAGGAGTTTCAGTGCAGGAGTTTCAGGGCATGAGATTCAGGGCATGAGTTTCAGGGCAGGAATTTCAGGGCATGAGCTTCAGGGCATGAGTTTTAGGGTAGGTGTTTCAGTGCAAGAGTTTCAGGCAGCAGTTTCAGGGCAGGAGTTTCATGGCAGGAGTTTCAGGGTATGAGTTTCAGGTCTGTGGTTTCCGGGCTTGAGATTCAGCGCAGCAGTTTCAGAGCAGCAGTTTCAGGGCATGAGATTCAGGGCATGAGTTTCAGCGCATGAGATTCAGGGGATGAGTTTCAGTGCATGAATTTCAGGGCCTTAGATTCAGGGCATGAGATTCAGGGCATGAGTTTAAGGACAGGAGATTCAGGGCTTGAGTTTCAGTGCATGAGTTTGAGGGCAGGAGTTTCACGGCATGAGATTCAGGGCATGACTTTCAGGGCATGAGTTTCAGGGCAGGAGTTTCAGGGTATGAGATTCAGGGCATGAGTTTCAGGGACAGGAGATTCAGGGTTTGAGTTTCAGGGCATGATATTCAGGGCATGAGTTTCAGGGCAAGAGTTTCAGTGAAAGAGTTTCAGGGCATGTAATTCAGGGCATGAGTTTCAGGATATGAGATTCATGGCATGATATTCAGAGCAGCAGTTTCAGGGCATGAAATTCAGGACATGAGTTTCAGTGCAGTAGTTTCAGGGCATGAGATTCAGGTCATGAGTTTCAGGGCATGTGATTCAGGACAGGAGTTTGAGGGCAGGAGTTTCAGGGCATGAGATTCAGGACATGAAATTCAGGGCATGAGATTCAGTACATGAGTTTCAGGGCATGAGTTTCAGGTCTGTGGTTTCCGGGCTTGAGATTCAGAGCAGCAGTTTCAGGGCATGAGATTCAGGGCGTAAGTTTCAGGGCATGAGTTTCAGTGCAGGAGTTTCAGGGTATGAGATTCAGGACATGAGTTTCTGGGTAGATGATTCAGGGCAGGAGTTTTAGGTCATGTGATTCAGGGCATGAGTTTCTGAGTTTCAGGTCTGTGGTTTCCTGGCTTGAGATTCAGCGCAGCAGTTTCAGAGCAGCAGTTTCAGGGCATGAGATTCAGGGCTTCAGTTTCAGGGCATGAGGTTCAGTGCATGAGTTTCAGTGCATGTGATTCAGGGCATCAGTTACAGGGCAGGAGTTTCAGTGCATGAGTTTCACGGCATGAGATTCAGGGCATAAGATTCAGGGCATGAGTATTAGGGTAGGTGTTTCAGTGCAAGAGTTTCAGGGCATGAGATTCAGGGCATGAGTTTCAGGGCAGGCATTTCAGGGCATGACATTCAGGGCAGGTGTTTCAGTGCAAGAGTTTGAGGGCATGAGATTCAGGGCATGAGTTTCAAGGCAGGAGATTCAGGGCAGGAGATTCAAGGCATGAGATTCGGGGCTTGAGTTTCAAGGCAGGTGTTTAGGGCACGTATTTCGGTGCAGGAGTTTCAGGGCAGAAGTTTCAGAGCTTGAGATTCAGGACATGAGTTTCAGTCCAGGAGATTCACGGCTTGAGTTTAAGGTCATGACATTTAGCGCATGAGATTAAGGGCGTGAGTTTCAGGGCGTGAGTTTCAGGGTAGGAGTTTCAGGACATGACATTCAGGGCATGTGTTTTAGGGTAGGTGTTTCAGTGCAAGAGTTTCAGGGCATGAGTTTCAGGGCAGGAATTTCAGGGCATGACATTCAGGGCATGTGTTTTAGGGCAGGTGTTTCAGTGCAAGAGTTTGAGGTCATGAGATTCAGGGCATGAGTTTCAAGGCAGGAGATTCAGGGCAGGAGATTCAGGGCATGAAATTCGGGGCTTGAGTTTCAAGGCAGGTGTTTTAGGGCACGTGTTTCAGTGCAGGAGTTTCAGGGCAGGAGATTCAGAGCATGAGTTTCAGTGCATGAGTTTGAGGGCAGGAGTTTCACGGCATGAGATTCAGGGCATGAGTTTCAGTGCATGAGATTCAGGGCATGAGTTTTAGGGTAGGTGTTTCAGTGCAAGAGTTTCAGGGCATGAGATTCAGGGCATGAGTTTCAGGGCAGGAATTTCAGGGCATGACATTCAGGGCATGTGTTTTAGGGCAGGTGTTTCAGTGCAAGAGTTTGAGGGCATGAGATTAAGGGCATGAGCTTCAAGGCAGGAGATTCAGGGCAGGAGATTCAGGGCATGAGATTCAGGGCATGAGTTTCAAGGCAGGATATTTCAGGGCAGGAGTTTCAGGGCATGAGTTTCAGGGCATGAGATTCAGGACATGAGTTTCAGGGCATGGGTTTCAGGTCTGTGGTTTCAGGGGTTAA
This sequence comes from Mobula birostris, assembly GCF_030028105.1. Classification (NCBI taxonomy): domain Eukaryota; kingdom Metazoa; phylum Chordata; class Chondrichthyes; order Myliobatiformes; family Myliobatidae; genus Mobula; species Mobula birostris. The sequence goes on from NW_027274122.1 coordinate 80,930, forward strand.
GATTAAGGGCAGCAGTTTCAACGCAGGAGATTCATGGCAGGCGGTTCAGGGCAGGTGTTTCACTGCAAGAGTTTCAGTGCAAGAGTTTCAGGGCATGTCTTTCAGTGCATGAGTTTCAGGGCAGGAGTTTCACAGCATGAGAATCAGGGCATGAGTTTCAGGGCAGGAGATTCACGGCTTGAGTTTCAGGTCATGAGATTTAGCGCATGAGATTCAGTGCATGAGTTTCAGGGCATGAGATTCAGGATATGAGCTTCAGGGTAGGAGAATCAGGGCTTGAGTTTCAGGGCATGAGATTCAGGGCATGAATTTCTGGGCTTGAGTTTCAGGGCAGGAGTTTCAGGGCATGTAAATCAGGGCGTGAGTTTCAGGATATGTGATTCATGGCATGAGTTTCAGCGCAGGACTTTCAGGGCATGAGATTCAGGGCATGAGTTTCAGGGCATGAGATTCAGGACAGGAGTTTCAGGGCATGAGTTTCAGTGCATGAGTTTCAGGGCATGAGTTTGAGGGCAGGAATTTCAGGGCATGAGATTCAGGGCATGAGTTTCAGGGTATGAGATTCAGGGCAGGAATTTCAGGGCATGTGATTCAAATAATGAGTTTCCAGGCAGATGATTCAGGGCAGGAGTTTTAGGGCATGTGATTCAGGGCATGAGTTTCAGTGCATGAGTTTCAGGGCAGGAGTTTCAGGGTATGAGATTTAGGGCATGAGTTTCAGTGCAGGAGTTTCATGGCATGCGATTCAGGGCATGAGTTTCAGGGCATGAGATTCAGGACAGGAGTTTCAAGGCATGAGATTCAGGGCATGAGTTTCAGTGCATGAGTTTCAGTGTATGAGTTTGAGGGCAGGAGTTTCAGGGCATGAGTTTCAGGGCATGAGATTCAGGACATGAGTTTCAGGGCATGGGTTTCAGGTCTGTGGTTTCAGGGGTTAAGATTCAGGGCAGCAGTTTCAACGCAGGAGATTCATGGCAGGCGGTTCAGGGCAGGTGTTTCACTGCAAGAGTTTCAGTGCAAGAGTTTCAGGGCATGTCTTTCAGTGCATGAGTTTCAGGGCAGGAGTTTCAGAGCATGAGAATCAGGGCATGAGTTTCAGGGCAGGAGATTCACGGCTTGAGTTTCAGGTCATGAGATTTAGCGCATGAGATTCAGTGCATGAGTTTCAGGGCATCAGATTCAGGATATGAGCTTCAGGGTAGGAGAATCAGGGCTTGAGTTTCAGGGCATGAGATTCAGGGCATGAATTTCTGGGCTTGAGTTTCAGGGCAGGAGTTTCAGGGCATGTAAATCAGGGCGTGAGTTTCAGGATATGTGATTCATGGCATGAGTTTCAGCGCAGGAGTTTCAGGGCATGAGATTCAGGGCATGAGTTTCAGGGCATGAGATTCAGGACAGGAGTTTCAGGGCATGAGTTTCAGTGCATGATTTTCAGGGCATGAGTTTGAGGGCAGGAATTTCAGGGCATGAGATTCAGGGCATGAGTTTCAGGGTATGAGATTCAGGGCAGGAATTTCAGGGCATGTGATTCAAATAATGAGTTTCCAGGCAGATGAATCAGGGCAGGAGTTTTAGGGCATGTGATTCAGGGCATGAGTTTCAGTGCATGAGTTTCAGGGCAGGAGTTTCAGAGTATGAGATTTAGGGCATGAGTTTCAGTGCAGGAGTTTCATGGCATGCGATTCAGGGCATGAGTTTCAGGGCATGAGATTCAGGACAGGAGTTTCAAGGCATGAGATTCAGGGCATGAGTTTCAGTGCATGAGTTTCAGTGTATGAGTTTGAGGGCAGGAGTTTCAGGGCATGAGATTCAGGGCAGGAATTTCAGAGCATGTGATTCAGGGCATGAGTTTCTGTGCAGATGATTCAGGGCAGGAGTTTTAGGGTACGTGTTTCAGTGCAGGAGTTTCAGGGCAGGAGATTCAGAGCATGAGTTTCCGTGCATTGGTTTCAGGGCAGGAGTTTCAGGGCATGAGATTCAGGGCATGAGTTTCAGGGCAGGAGATTCAGGGTTTGAGTTTCAGGGCATGATATTCAGGGCATGAGTTTCAGGGCAAGAGTTTCAGTGAAAGAGTTTCAGGGCATGTAAGTCAGGGCATGAGTTTCAGGATATGAGATTCATGGCATGATATTCAGAGCAGCAGTTTCAGGGCATGAGATTCAGGACATGCGTTTCAGTGCAGTAGTTTCAGGGCATGAGATTCAGGGCATGAGTTTCAGGGCATGTGATTCAGGACAGGAGTTTGAGGGCAGGAGTTTCAGGGCATGAGATTCAGGACATGAAATTCAGGGCATGAGATTCAGTACATGAGTTTCAGGGCATGAGTTTCAGGTCTGTGGTTTCCTGGCTTGAGATTCAGCGCAGCAGTTCCAGAGCAGCAGTTTCAGGGCATGAGATTCAGGGCATGAGTTTCAGGGCAGGAGTTTCAGGGTATGAGATTCAGGACTTGAGTTTCAGGGCATGACATTCAGTACATGAGTATCAGGGTATGAGTTTCAGGTCTGTGGTTTCCGGGCTTGAGATTCAGCGCAGCAGTTTCAGAGCAGCAGTTTCAGGGCATGAGATTCAGGGCATGAGTTTCAGCGCATGAGTTTCAGTGCTTGAGTTTCAGAGCATGAGATTCAGGGGATGAGTTTCAGTGCATGAATTTCAGGGCATTAGATTCAGGGCATGAGATTCAGGGCATGAGTTTAAGGACAGGAGATTCAGGGCATGAGTTTCAGTGCATGAGTTTGAGGGCAGGAGTTTCACGGCATGAGATTCAGGGCATGAGTTTCAGGTCATGAGATTCAGGACATGAGATTGAGGGTAAGAGTTTCATGGCATGAGTTTCAGTGTTGGAGTTTCAGGGCATGAGATTCAGGGCATGAGTTTCAGGGCAGGAATTTCAGGGCATGAGATTCAGGGCATGAGTTTTAGGGTAGGTGTTTCAGTTCTTGAGTTTGAGGGCATGAGATTTAGGGCATGAGTTGAAGGCAGGAGATTCAGGGCAGGAGATTCAGGGCATGAGTTTGAAGGCAGGAGATTCAGGGCAGGAGTTTCAGGGCATGAGTTTCAGGGCATGAGATTCAGGACATGAGTTTCAGGGCATGGGTTTCAGGTCTGTGATTTCAGGGCTTGAGATTCAGGGCAGCAGTTTCAGGGCAGAAGATTCATGGCAGGCGGTTCGGGGCAGGTGTTTCAGTGCAGGAGTTTCAGTGCAAGAGTTGCAGTGCATGTCTTTCAGTGCATGAGTTTCAGGGCAGGAGTTTCGGAGCATGAGATTATGGGCATGATTTTCAGGGCAGAAGTTTCAGGGCATGAGATTTAGCGCATGAGTTTCAGTGCAGGAGTTTCAGGGCATGAGATTCAGGGTATGAGTTTCAGGGCATGGGATTCAGCACAGGAGTTTCAAGGCATGAGATTCAGGGCATGAGTTTCAGTGCATGAGTTTCAGTGCATGAGTTTCAGGGCAGGAGTTTCAGGGTATGAGATTTAGGGCATGAGTTTCAGTGCATGAGATTCAGGGCTTCAGTTTCACGGCATGAGGTTCAGTGCATGAGTTTCAGTGCATGTGATTCAGGGCATCAGTTACAGGGCAGGAGTTTCAGTGCATGAGTTTCACGGCATGAGATTCAGGGCATAAGAATCAGGGCATGTGTTTTAGGGCAGGTATTTCAGTGCAAGAGTTTGAGGGCATGAGATTCGCGGCTTGAGTTTCAAGGCAGGTGTTTTAGGGCACGTATTTCAGTGCAGGAGTTTCAGGGCAGAAGTTTCAGAGCTTGAGATTCAGGACATGAGTTTCAGTCCAGGAGATTCACGGCTTGAGTTTAAGGTCATGAGATTTAGCGCATGAGATTCAGTGCATGAGTTTCAGGGCAGAAGTTTCAGGGCATGAGATTCAGGGCATGAGTTTCAGGGCAGGAGAATCAGGGCTTCAGTTTCAGGGCAGGAGATTCACGGCATGAGTTTCAGGGCGTGAGTTTCAGGACATGAAATTCAGGGCATGTGTTTTAGGGCAGGTGTTTCAATGCAAGAGTTTGAGGGCATGAGATTCAGGGCATGAGTTTCAAGGCAGGAGATTCAGGGCAGGAGTTCCACGGCATGAGATTCAGGGCATGAGTTTCAGGGCATGAGTTTCAGGGCATGAGATTCAGGACAGAGTTTCCGGGCATGAGATTCACGACATGAGTTTCAGGGCAGGAATTTCAGGGCATGACATTCAGGGCATGTGTTTTAGGGCAGGTGTTTCAGTGCAAGAGTTAGAGGGCATGAGATTCAGGGCATGAGTTTCAAGGCAGGAGATTCAGGGCAGGAGATTCAGGACATGAAATTCGGGGCTTGATTTTCAAGGCAGGTGTTTTAGGGCACGTGTTTCAGTGCCGGAGTTTCAGGGCAGGAGATTCAGAGCATGAGTTTCAGTGCATGAGTTTGAGGGCAGGAGTTTCACGGCATGAGATTCAGGGCATGAGTTTCAGGGCATGAGTTTCAGGGCATGAGATTCAGGACATGAGTTTCAGGGCCTGAGATTCACGACATGAGTTTCAGGGCATGGGTTTCAGGTCTGTGGTTTCAGGGCTTGAGATTCAGGGCAGCAATTTCAGGGCAGGAGATTCAGGGCAGGTGTTTCAGTGCAAGAGGTTCAGTGCAGGAGTTTCAGGGCATGTCTTTCAGTACATGATTTTCAGGGCAGGAGTTTCAGAGCATGAGATTCAGGGCATGAGTTTCAGGGCATGACATTCAGGGCATGTGTTTTAGCGTAGGTGTTTCAGTGCAAGAGTTTCAGGGCATGAGATTCAGGGCATGAGTTTCAGGGCAGGAATTTCAGGGCATGACATTCAAGACATGTGTTTTAGGGCAGGCGTTTCAGTGCAAGAGTTTGAGGGCATGAGATTCAGGGCATGAGCTTCAAGGCAGGAGATTCAGGGCAGGAGATTCAGGGCATGAGATTCAGGGCATGAGTTTCAAGGCAGGAGATTCAGGGCAGGAGTTTCAGGGCATGAGTTTCAGGGCATGAGATACAGGACATGAGTTTCAGAGCATGAGATTCAGGGCATGAGTTTCAGGGCATGAGATTCAGGGTATGAGTTTCAGAGCATGAGATTCAGCACAGGAGTTTCAAGGCATGAGATTCAGGGCATGAGTTTCAGTGCATGAGTTTCAGTGCATGAGTTTAAGGGCAGGAGTTTCCGGGTATGAGATTTAGGGCATGAGTTTCAGTGCATGAGATTCAGGGCTTCAGTTTCAGGGCATGAGGTTCAGTGCATGAGTTTCAGTGCATGTGATTCTTGGCATCAGTTACAGGAAAGGAGTTTCAGTGCATGAGTTTCACGGCATGAGATTCAGGGCATAAGATTCAGGGCATGAGTATTAGGGTAGGTGTTTCAGTGCAAGAGTTTTAGGGCATGAGATTCAGTGCATGAGTTTCAGGGCAGAAGTTTCAGGGCATGAGAATCAGGGCTTGAGTTTCAAGGCAGGAGATTCAGGGCATGAGTTTCAGGGCGTGAGTTTCAGGGTAGGAGTTTCAGGACATGACATTCAGGGCATGTGTTTTAGGGCAGGTGTTTCATTGCAAGAGTTTGAGGGCATGAGATTCAGGGCATGAGTTTCAAGGCAGGAGATTCAGGGCAGGAGTTCCACGGCATGAGATTCAGGGCATGAGTTTCAGGGCATGAGTTTCAGGGCATGAGATTCAGGACATGAGTTTCAGGGCATGAGATTCACGACATGAGTTTCATGGCATGGGTTTCAGGTCTGTGGTTTCAGGGCTTGAGATTCAGGGCAGCAGTTTCAGGGCAGGAGATTGAGGGCAGGTGTTCAGTGCAAGAGCTTCAGTGCAAGAGTTTCAGGGCATGTCTTTGAGTGCATGATTTTCAGGGCAGGAGTTTCAGAGCATGAGATTCAGGGCATGAGTTTCAGGGCATGAGATTCAGGGCATAAGTTTTAGCGTACGTGTTTCAGTGCTAGAGTTTCAGGGCATGAGATTCAGGGCATGAGTTTCAGGGCAGGAATTTCAGGGCATGACATTCAGGGCATGTGTTTTAGGGCAGTGCAAGAGTTTGAGGGCATGAGATTCATGGGCATGAGTTTCAAGGCAGGAGATTCAGGGCAGGAGATTCAGAGCATGAAATTCGGGGCTTGAGTTTCAAGGCAGGTGTTTTAGGGCACGTGTTTCAGTTCTTGAGTTTGAGGGCATGAGATTCAGGGCATGAGTTGAAGGCACGGGATTCAGGGCAGGAATTTCAGGACATGACATTCAGGGCATGTGTTTTAGGGCAGGTGTTTCAGTTCTTGAGTTTGAGGGCATGAGATTCAGGGCATGAGTTGAAGGCAGGAGATTCAGGGCAGGAGATTCAGGGCAGGAGATTCAGGGCATGAGTTTGACGGCAGGAGATTCAGGGAAGGAGTTTCAGGGCATGAGTTTCAGGGCATGAGATTCAGGACATGAGTTTCAGGGCATGGGTTTCAGGTCTGTGATTTCAGGGCTTGAGATTCAGTGCAGCAGTTTCAGGGCAGGAGATTCATGGCAGGCGGTTCAGGGCAGGTGTTTCAGTGCAGGAGTTTCAGTGCAAGAGTTTCAGGGCATGTCTTTCAGTGCATGAGTTTCAGGGCAGGAGTTTCAGAGCATGAGATTCTGGGCATGAGTTTCAGGACAGGAGATTCACGGCTTGAGTTTAAGGTCATGAGATTTAGCGCATGAGATTCAGTGCATGAGTTTCAGGGCAGAAGTTTCAGGGCATGAGTTTCAGGGCAGGAGAATCAGGTCTTGAGTTTCAGGGCATGAGATTCAGGGCATGAGATTCAGGGCATGAGTTTCAGGGCATGAGTTTCAGGGCATGAGATTCAGGACATGAGTTTCAGGGCATGAGATTCACGACATGAGTTTCAGGGCATGGGTTTCAGGTCTGTGGTTTCAGGGCTCGAGAATCAGGGCAGCAGTTTCAGGGCAGGAGATTCAAGGCAGGTGTTTCAGTGCAAGAGGTTCAGTGCAAGAGTTTCAGGGCATGTCTTTCAGTGCATGATTTTCAGGTCAGGAGTTTCAGAGCATGAGATTCAGGGCATGAGTTCCAGGGCATGAGATTCAGGGCATGAGTTTTAGGGTAGGTGTTTCAGTGCAAGAGTTTCAGGGCATGAGATTCAGGGCATGAGTTTCAGGGCAGGAATTTCAGGGCATGACATTCAGGGCATGTGTTTTAGGGCAGGTGTTTCAGTGCAAGAGTTTGAGGGCATGAGATTAAGGGCATGAGCTTCAAGGCAGGAGATTCAGGGCAGGAGATTCAGGGCATGAGATTCAGGGCATGAGTCTCTAGGCAGGAGATTCAGGGCAGGAGTTTGAGGGCATGAGTTTCAGGGCATGAGATTCAGGACATGAGTTTCAGGGCATGGGTTTCAGGTCTGTGGTTTCAGGGGTTAAGATTCAGGGCAGCAGTTTCAGGGCAGGAGATTCATGGCAGGCGGTTCAGGGCAGGTGTTTCACTGCAAGAGTTTCAGTGCAAGAGTTTCAGGGCATGTCTTTCAGTGCATGAGTTTCAGGGCAGGAGTTTCAGAGCATGAGAATCAGGGCATGAGTTTCAGGGCAGGAGATTCACGGCTTGAGTTTAAGGTCATGAGATTTAGCGCATGAGATTCAGTGCATGAGTTTCAGGGCAGAAGTTTCAGGGCATGAGATTCAGGATATGAGCTTCAGGGTAGGAGAATCAGGGCTTGAGTTTCAGGGCATGAGATTCAGGGCATGAATTTCTGGGCTTGAGTTTCAGGGCAGGAGTTTCAGGGCATGTAAATCAGGGCGTGAGTTTCAGGATATGTGATTCATGGCATGAGTTTCAGCGCAGGAGTTTCAGGGCATGAGATTCAGGGCATGAGTTTCAGGGCATGAGATTCAGGACAGGAGTTTCAGGGCATGAGATTCAGGGCATGAGTTTCAGTGCCTGAGTTTCAGTGCATGAGTTTGAGGGCAGGAGTTTCAGGGCATGAGATTCAGGGCATGAGTTTCAGGGTATGAGATTCAGGGCAGGAATTTCAGGGCATGTGATTCAAATAATGAGTTTCTGCGCAGATGATTCAGGGCAGGAGTTTTAGGGCATGTGATTCAGGGCATGAGTTTCAGAGCATGAGTTTCAGGGCAGGAGTTTCAGGGTATGAGATTTAGGGCATGAGTTTCAGTGCAGGAGTTTCAGGGCATGCGATTCAGGGCATGAGTTTCAGGGCATGAGATTCAGGACAGGAGTTTCAAGGCATGAGATTCAGGGCATGAGTTTCAGTGCATGAGTTTCAGTGTATGAGTTTGAGGGCAGGAGTTTCAGGGCATGAGATTCAGGGCATGAGTTTCAGGGCATGAGATTCAGGGCAGGAATTTCAGAGCATGTGATTCAGGGCATGAGTTTCTGTGCAGATGATTCAGGGCAGGAGTTTTAGGGTACGTGTTTCAGTGCAGGAGTTTCAGGGCAGGAGATTCAGAGCATGAGTTTCCGTGCATGAGTTTCAGGGCAGGAGTTTCAGTGAAAGAATTTCAGGGCATGTAAGTCAGGGTATGAGTTTCAGGATATGAGATTCATGGCATGATATTCAGAGCAGCAGTTTCAGGGCATGAGATTCAGGACATGAGTTTCAGGGCATGAGATTCAGGACATGAGTTTCAGTGCAGTAGTTTCAGGGCATGAGATTCAGGGCATGAGTTTCAGGGCATGTGATTCAGGACAGGATTTTGAGGGCAGGAGTTTCAGGGCATGAGATTCAGGACATGAAATTCAGGGCATGAGATTCAGTACATGAGTTTCAGGGCATGAGTTTCAGGTCTGTGGTTTCCGGGCTTGAGATTCAGCGTAGCAGTTTCAGAGCAGCAGTTTCAGGGCATGTGATTCAGGGCATGAGTTTCAGCGCATGAGTTTCAGTGCTTGAGTTTCAGAGCATGAGATTCAGGAGATGAGTTTCAGTGCATGAATTTCAGGGCATTAGATTCAGGGCATGAGATTCAGGGCATGAGTTTAAGGACAGGAGATTCAGGGCATGAGTTTCAGTGCATGAGTTTGAGGGCAGGAGTTTCACGGCATGAGATTCAGGGCATGAGTTTCAGGTCATGAGATTCAGGACATGAGATTGAGGGTAAGAGTTTCATGGCAGGAGTTTCAGTGTTGGAGTTTCAGGGCATGAGATTCAGGGCATGAGTTTCAGGGAAGGAATTTCAGGGCATGAGATTCAGGGCATGAGTTTTAGGGTAGGTGTTTCAGTGCAAGAGTTTCAGGGCATGAGATTCAGGGCATGAGTTTCAGGGCAGGAATTTCAGGGCATGACATTCAGGGCATGTGTTTTAGGGCAGGTGTTTCAGTTCTTGAGTTTGAGGGCAGAAGTTTCAGGTCATGAGATTTAGCGCATGAGTTTCAGTGCAGGAGTTTCAGGGCATGAGATTCAGGGTATGAGCTTCAGGGCATGGGATTCAGCACAGGAGTTTTAAGGCATGAGATTCAAGGCATGAGTTTCAGTGCATGAGTTTCAGGGCAGGAGTTTCAGGGTATGAGATTTAGGGCATGAGTTTCAGTGCATGAGATTCAGGGCTTCAGTTTCAGGGCATGAGGTTCAGTGCATGAGTTTCAGTGCATGTGATTCAGGGCATCAGTTACAGGGAAGGAGTTTCAGTGCATGAGTTTCACGGCATGAGATTCAGGGCATAAGATTCAGGGCATGTGTTTTAGGGCAGGTATTTCAGTGCAAGAGTTTGAGGGCATGAGATTCGGGGCTTGAGTTTCAAGGCAGGTGTTTCAGGGCACGTATTTCAGTGCAGGAGTTTCAGGGCAGAAGTTTCAGAGCTTGAGATTCAGGACATGAGTTTCAGTCCAGGAGATTCACGGCTTGAGTTTAAGGTCATGAGATTTAGCGCATGTGATTCAGTGCATGAGTTTCAGGGCAGAAGTTTCAGGGCATGAGATTCAGGGCATGAGTTTCAGGGCAGGAGAATCAGGGCTTGAGTTTCAGGGCAGGAGATTCACGGCATGAGTTTCAGGGCGTGAGTTTCAGGACATGACATTCAGGGCATGTGTTTTAGGGTAGGTGTTTCAGTGAAAGAGATTCAGGGCATGAGAATCAGGGCATGAGTTTCAGGGCAGGAATTTCAGGGCATGACATTCACGGCATGAGATTCAGGGCATGAGTTTCAGGGCATGAGTTTCAGGGCATGAGATTCAGGACATGAGTTTCAGGGCATGAGATTCACGACATGAGTTTCAGGGCATGGGTTTCAGGTCTGTGGTTTCAGGGCTTGAGATTCAGGGCAGCAGTTTCAGGGCAGGAGATTCAGGGCAGGTGTTTCAGTGCAAGAGGTTCAGTGCAAGAGTTTCAGGGCATGTCTTTCAGTGCATGATTTTCAGGGCAGGAGTTTCAGAGCATGAGATTCAGGGCATGAGTTTCAGGGCATGAAATTCACGGCATGAGTTTTAGCGTAGGTGTTTCAGTGCAAGAGTTTCAGGGCATGAGATTCAGGGCATGAGTTTCAGGGCAGGAATTTCAGGGCATGACATTCAAGGCATGTGCTTTAGGGCAGGCGTTTCAGCGCAAGAGTTTGAGGGCATGAGATTCAGGGCATGAGCTTCAAGGCAGGAGATTCAGGGCAGGAGATTCAGGGCATGAGATTCAGGGCATGAGTTTCAAGGCAGGAGATTCAGGGCAGGAGTTTCAGGGCATGAGTTTCAGGGCATGAGATACAGGACATGAGTTTCTGGGCATGGGTTTCATGTCTGTGATTTCAGGGCTTGAGATTCAGGGCAGCAGTTTCAGGGCAGGAGATTCATGGCAGGCGGTTCAGGGCAGGTGTTTCAGTGCAGGAGTTTCAGTGCAAGAGTTTCAGGGGATGTCTTTCAGTGCATGAGTTTCAGGGCATGAGTTTCAGGGCAGGAGAATCAGGGCTTGAGTTTCAGGGCATGAGATTCAGGGCATGAGTTTCAGAGCATGAGATTCAGGGCATGAGTTTCAGGGCATGAGATTCAGGGTATGAGTTTCAGAGCATGAGATTCAGCACAGGAGTTTCAAAGCATGAGATTCAGGGCATGAGTTTCAGTGCATGAGTTTCAGTGCATGAGTTTAAGGGCAGGAGTTTCAGGGTATGAGATTTAGGGCATGAGTTTCAGTGCATGAGATTCAGGGCTTCAGTTTCAGGGCATGAGGTTCAGTGCATGAGTTTCAGTGCATGTGATTCTTGGCATCAGTTACAGGAAAGGAGTTTCAGTGCATGAGTTTCACTGCATGAGATTCAGGGCATAAGATTCAGGGCATGAGTATTAGGGTACGTGTTTCAGTGCAAGAGTTTCAGGGCATGAGATTCAGTGCATGAGTTTCAGGGCAGAAGTTTCAGGGCATGAGATTCAGGGCATGTGTTTTAGGGCAGGTGTTTCAGTTCTTGAGTTTGAGGGCAGAAGTTTCAGGTCATGAGATTTAGCGCATGAGTTTCAGTGCAGGAGTTTCAGGGCATGAGATTCAGGGTATGAGCTTCAGGGCATGGGATTCAGCACAGGAGTTTTAAGGCATGAGATTCAAGGCATGAGTTTCAGTGCATGAGTTTCAGGGCAGGAGTTTCAGGGTATGAGATTTAGGGCATGAGTTTCAGTGCATGAGATTCAGGGCTTCAGTTTCAGGGCATGAGGTTCAGTGCATGAGTTTCAGTGCATGTGATTCAGGGCATCAGTTACAGGGAAGGAGTTTCAGTGCATGAGTTTCACGGCATGAGATTCAGGGCATAAGATTCAGGGCATGTGTTTTAGGGCAGGTATTTCAGTGCAAGAGTTTGAGGGCATGAGATTCGGGGCTTGAGTTTCAAGGCAGGTGTTTCAGGGCACGTATTTCAGTGCAGGAGTTTCAGGGCAGAAGTTTCAGAGCTTGAGATTCAGGACATGAGTTTCAGTCCAGGAGATTCACGGCTTGAGTTTAAGGTCATGAGATTTAGCGCATGTGATTCAGTGCATGAGTTTCAGGGCAGAATTTTCAGGGCATGAGATTCAGTGCATGAGTTTCAGGGCAGAAGTTTCAGGGCATGAGATTCAGGGCATGAGTTTCAGGGCAGGAGAATCAGGGCTTGAGTTTCAGGGCAGGAGATTCAGGGCATGAGTTTCAGGGCGTGAGTTTCAGGGTAGGAGTTTCAGGACATGACATTCAGGGCATGTGTTTTAGGGTAGGTGTTTCAGTGCAAGAGTTTCAGGGCATGAGAATCGGGGCATGAGTTTCAGGGCAGGAATTTCAGGGCATGACATTCAGGGCAGGTGTTTTAGGGCAGGTGATTCACGGCTTGAGTTTAAGGTCATGAGATTTAGCGCATGAGATTCAGTGCATGAGTTTCAGGGCAGGAGATTCAGGGCAGGAGATTCAGGACATGAAATTCGGGGCTTGATTTTCAAGGCAGGTGTTTTAGGGCACGTGTTTCAGTGCCGGAGTTTCAGGGCAGGAGATTCAGAGCATGAGTTTCAGTGCATGAGTTTGAGGGCAGGAGTTTCACGGCATGAGATTCAGGGCATGAGTTTCAGGGCATGAGTTTCAGGGCATGAGATTCAGGACATGAGTTTCAGGGCATGAGATTCACGACATGAGTTTCAGGGCATGGGTTTCAGGTCTGTGGTTTCAGGGCTTGAGATTCAGGGCAGCAGTTTCAGGGCAGGAGATTCAGGGCAGGTGTTTCAGGGTATGAGATTTAGGGCATGAGTTTTAGGGCAGTGCAAGAGTTTGAGGGCATGAGATTCAGGGCATGAGTTTCAAGGCAGGAGATTCAGGGCAGGAGATTCAGAGCATGAAATTCGGGGCTTGAGTTTCAAGGCAGGTGTTTTAGGGCACGTGTTTCAGTGCAGGAGTTTCAGGGCAGGAATTTCAGGGCATGACATTCAGGGCATGTGTTTTAGGGCAGGTGTTTCAGTTCTTGAGTTTGAGGGCATGAGATTCAGGGCATGAGTTGAAAGCAGGAGATTCAGGGCAGGAGATTCAGGGCATGAGATTCAGGGCATGAGTTTGACGGCAGGAGATTCAGGGCAGAAGTTTCAGGGCATGAGTTTCAGGGCATGAGATTCAGGACATGAGTTTCAGGGCATGGGTTTCAGGTCTGTGATTTCAGGGCTTGAGATTCAGTGCAGCAGTTTCAGGGCAGGAGATTCATGGCAGGCGGTTCAGGGCAGGTGTTTCAGTGCAGGAGTTTCAGGGCAGGAGATTCAGAGCATGAGTTTCCGTGCATGAGTTTCAGAGCAGGAGTTTCGGGGCATGAGATTCAGGGCATGAGTTTCAGGGCAGGAGATTCAGGGTTTGAGTTTCAGGGCATGATATTCAGGGCATGAGTTTCAGGGCAAGAGTTTCAGTGAAAGATTTTCAGGGCATGTAAGTCAGGGCATGAGTTTCAGGATATGAGATTCATGGCATGATATTTAGGGCAGCAGTTTCAGGGTATGAGGTTCAGGACATGAGTTTCAATGCAGTAGTTTCAGGGCATGAGATTCAGGGCATGAGTTTCAAGGCATGTGATTCAGGACAGGAGTTTGAGGGCAGGAGTTTCAGGGCATGAGATTCAGGACATGAAATTCAGGGCATGGGATTCAGTACATGAGTTTCAGGGCATGAGTTTCAGGTCTGTGGTTTCCTGGCTTGAGATTCAGCGCAGCAGTTTCAGGGCATGAGATTCAGGGCATGAGTTTCAGGGCATGAGTTTCAGGGCAGGAGTTTCAGGGTATGAGATTCAGGACTTGAGTTTCAGGGCATGACATTCAGTACATGAGTTTCAGGGTATGAGTTTCAGGTCTGTGGTTTCCGGGCTTGAGATTCAGCACAGCAGTTTCAGAGCAGCAGTTTCAGGGCATGAGATTCAGGGCATGCGTTTCAGCGCATGAGTTTCAGTGCTTGAGTTTCAGAGCATGAGATTCAGGGGATGAGTTTCAGTGCATGAATTTCAGGACATTAGATTCAGGGCATGAGATTCAGGGCATGGATTTAAGGACAGGAGATTCAGGGCATGAGTTTCAGTGCATGAGTTTGAGGTCAGGAGTTTCACGGCATGAGATTCAGGGCATGAGTTTCAGGTCATGAGTTTCAGGACATGAGATTGAGGGTAAGAGTTTCATGGCAGGAGTTTCAGTGTTGGAGTTTCAGGGCATGAGATTCAGGGCATGAGTTTCAGGGAAGGAATTTCAGGGCATGAGATTCAGGGCATGAGTTTTAGGGTAGGTGTTTCAGTGCAAGAGTTTCAGGGCATGAGATTCAGGGCATGAGTTTCAGGGCAGGAATTTCAGGGCATGACATTCAGGGCATGTGTTTTAGGGCAGGTGTTTCAGTTCTTGAGTTTGAGGGCATGAGATTCAGGGCATGAGTTGAAGGCAGGAGATTCAGGGCAGGAGATTCAGGGCATGAGATTCAGGGCATGAGTTTGAAGGCAGGAGATTCAGGGCAGGAGTTTCAGGGCTTGAGATTCAGGACATGAGTTTCAGTCCAGGAGATTCACGGCTTGAGTTTAATGTCATGAGATTTAGCGCATGAGATTCAGTGCATGAGTTTCAGGGCAGAAGTTTCAGGGCATGAGTTTCAGGGCAGGAGAATCAGGGCTTGAGTTTCAGGACAGCAGATTCACGGCATGAGTTTCATGGCGTGAGTTTCAGGACATGACGTTCAGGGCATGTGTTTTAGGGTAGGTGTTTCAGTGCAAGATTTTGAGGGCATGATTCAGGGCATGAGTTTCAGGGCAGGAATTTCAGGGCATGACATTCAGGGCATGTGTTTTAGGGCAGGTGTTTCAGTGCAAGAGTTTGAGGGCATGAGATTAAGGGCATGAGCTTCAAGGCAGGAGATTCAGGGCAGGAGATTCAGGGCATGAGATTCAGGGCATGAGTTTCAAGGCAGGATATTTCAGGGCAGGAGTTTCAGGGCATGAGTTTCAGGGCATGAGATTCAGGACATGAGTTTCAGGGCATGGGTTTCAGGTCTGTGGTTTCAGGGGTTAAGATTCAGGGCAGCAGTTTCAACGCAGGAGATTCATGGCAGGCGGTTCAGGGCAGGTGTTTCACTGCAAGAGTTTCAGTGCAAGAGTTTCAGGGCATGTCTTTCAGTGCATGAGTTTCAGGGCAGGAGTTTCAGAGCATGAGAATCAGGGCATGAGTTTCAGGGCAGGAGATTCACGGCTTGAGTTTCAGGTCATGAGATTTAGCGCATGAGATTCAGTGCATGAGTTTCAGGGCATGAGATTCAGGATATGAGCTTCAGGGTAGGAGAATCAGGGCTTGAGTTTCAGGGCATGAGATTCAGGGCATGAATTTCTGGGCTTGAGTTTCAGGGCAGGAGTTTCAGGGCATGTAAATCAGGGCGTGAGTTTCAGGATATGTGATTCATGGCATGAGTTTCAGCGCAGGAGTTTCAGGGCATGAGATTCAGGGCATGAGTTTCAGGGCATGAGATTCTGGACAGGAGTTTCAGGGCATGAGTTTCAGTGCATGAGTTTCAGGGCATGAGTTTGAGGGCAGGAATTTCAGGGCATGAGATTCAGGGCATGAGTTTCAGGGTATGAGATTCAGGGCAGGAATTTCAGGGCATATGATTCAAATAATGAGTTTCCAGGCAGATGATTCAGGGCAGGAGTTTTAGGGCATGTGATTCAGGGCATGAGTTTCAGTGCAGGAGTTTCATGGCATGCGATTCAGGGCATGAGTTTCAGGGCATGAGATTCAGGACAGGAGTTTCAAGGCATGAGATTCAGGGCATGAGTTTCAGTGCATGAGTTTCAGTGTATGAGTTTGAGGGCAGGAGTTTCAGGGCATGAGATTCAGGGCAGGAATTTCAGAGCATGTGATTCAGGGCATGAGTTTCTGTGCAGATGATTCAGGGCAGGAGTTTTAGGGTACGTGTTTCAGTGCAGGAGTTTCAGGGCAGGAGATTCAGAGCATGAGTTTCCGTGCATTGGTTTCAGGGCAGGAGTTTCAGGGTATGAGATTCAGGGCATGAGTTTCAGGGCAGGAGATTCAGGGTTTGAGTTTCAGGGCATGATATTCAGGGCATGAGTTTCAGGGCAAGAGTTTCAGTGAAAGAGTTTCAGGGCATGTAAGTCAGGGCATGAGTTTCAGGATATGAGATTCATGGCATGATATTCAGAGCAGCAGTTTCAGGGCATGAGATTCAGGACATGAGTTTCAGGGCATGAGATTCAGGACATGAGTTTCAGTGCAGTAGTTTCAGGGCATGAGATCCAGGGCATGAGTTTCAGGGCATGTGATTCAGGACAGGAGTTTGAGGGCAGGAGTTTCAGGGCATGAGATTCAGGACATGAAATTCAGGGCATGAGATTCAGTACATGAGTTTCAGGACATGAGTTTCAGGTCTGTGGTTTCCTGGCTTGAGATTCAGCGCAGCAGTTCCAGAGCAGCAGTTTCAGGGCATGAGATTCAGGGCATGAGTTTCAGGGCAGGAGTTTCAGGGTATGAGATTCAGGACTTGAGTTTCAGGGCATGACATTCAGTACATGAGTATCAGGGTATGAGTTTCAGGTCTGTGGTTTCCGGGCTTGAGATTCAGCGCAGCAGTTTCAGAGCAGCAGTTTCAGGGCATGAGATTCAGGGCATGAGTTTCAGCGCATGAGTTTCAGTGCTTGAGTTTCAGAGCATGAGATTCAGGGGATGAGTTTCAGTGCATGAATTTCAGGGCATTAGATTCAGGGCATGAGATTCAGGGCATGAGTTTAAGGACAGGAGATTCAGGGCATGAGTTTCAGTGCATGAGTTTGAGGGCAGGAGTTTCACGGCATGAGATTCAGGGCATGAGTTTCAGGTCATGAGATTCAGGACATGAGATTGAGGGTAAGAGTTTCATGGCATGAGTTTCAGTGTTGGAGTTTCAGGGCATGAGATTCAGGGCATGAGTTTCAGGGCAGGAATTTCAGGGCATGAGATTCAGGGCATGAGTTTTAGGGTAGGTGTTTCAGTGCAAGAGTTTCAGGGCATGAGATTCAGGGCATGAGTTTCAGGGCAGGAATTTCAGGGCATGACATTCAGGGCATGTGTTTTAGGGCAGGTGTTTCAGTTCTTGAGTTTGAGGGCATGAGATTTAGGGCATGAGTTGAAGGCAGGAGATTCAGGGCAGGAGATTCAGGGCATGAGATTCAGGGCATGAGTTTGAAGGCAGGAGATTCAGGGCAGGAGTTTCTGGGCATGAGTTTCAGGGCATGAGATTCAGGACATGAGTTTCAGGGCATGGGATTCAGCACAGGAGTTTCAAGACATGAGATTCAGGGCATGAGTTTCAGTGCATGAGTTTCAGGGCAGGAGTTTCAGGGTATGAGATTTAGGGCATGAGTTTCAGTGCATGAGATTCAGGGCTTCAGTTTCACGGCATGAGGTTCAGTGCATGAGTTTCAGTGCATGTGATTCAGGGCATCAGTTACAGGGCAGGAGTTTCAGTGCATGAGTTTCACGGCATGAGATTCAGGGCATAAGAATCAGGGCATGTGTTTTAGGGCAGGTATTTAAGTGCAAGAGTTTGAGGGCATGAGATTCGGGGCTTGAGTTTCAAGGCAGGTGTTTTAGGGCACGTATTTCAGTGCAGGAGTTTCAGGGCAGAAGTTTCAGAGCTTGAGATTCAGGACATGAGTTTCAGTCCAGGAGATTCACGGCTTGAGTTTAAGGTCATGAGATTTAGCGCATGAGATTCAGTGCATGAGTTTCAGGGCAGAAGTTTCAGGGCATGAGATTCAGGGCATGAGTTTCAGGGCAGGAATTTCAGGGCATGACATTCAAGGCATGTGTTTTAGGGCAGGCGTTTCAGTTCAAGAGTTTGAGGGCATGAGATTCAGGGCATGAGCTTCAAGGCAGGAGATTCAGGGCAGGAGATTCAGGGCATGAGATTCAGGGCATGAGTTTCAAGGCAGGAGATTCAGGGCAGGAGTTTCAGGGCATGAGTTTCAGGGCATGAGATACAGGACATGAGTTTCAGGGCATGGGTTTCAGGTCTGTGATTTCAGGGCTTGAGATTCAGGGCAGCAGTTTCAGGGCAGGAGATTCATGGCAGACGGTTCAGGGCAGGTGTTTCAGTGCAGGAGTTTCAGTGCAAGAGTTTCAGGGCATGTCTTTCAGTGCATGAGTTCCAGGGCATGAGTTTCAGGGCAGGAGAATCAGGGCTTGAGTTTCAGGGCATGAGATTCAGGGCATGAGTTTCAGAGCATGAGATTCAGGGCATGAGTTTCAGGGCATGAGATTCAGGGTATGAGTTTCAGAGCATGAGATTCAGCACAGGAGTTTCAAGGCATGAGATTCAGGGCATGAGTTTCAGTGCATGAGTTTCAGTGCATGAGTTTAAGGGCAGGAGTTTCCGGGTATGAGATTTAGGGCATGAGTTTCAGTGCATGAGATTCAGGGCTTCAGTTTCAGGGCATGAGGTTCAGTGCATGAGTTTCAGTGCATGTGATTCTTGGCATCAGTTACAGGAAAGGAGTTTCAGTGCATGAGTTTCACGGCATGAGATTCAGGGCATAAGATTCAGGGCATGAGTATTAGGGTAGGTGTTTCAGTGCAAGAGTTTTAGGGCATGAGATTCAGTGCATGAGTTTCAGGGCAGAAGTTTCAGGGCATGAGAATCAGGGCTTGAGTTTCAAGGCAGGAGATTCAGGGCATGAGTTTCAGGGCGTGAGTTTCAGGGTAGGAGTTTCAGGACATGACATTCAGGGCATGTGTTTTAGGGCAGGTGTTTCATTGCAAGAGTTTGAGGGCATGAGATTCAGGGCATGAGTTTCAAGGCAGGAGATTCAGGGCAGGAGTTCCACGGCATGAGATTCAGGGCATGAGTTTCAGGGCATGAGTTTCAGGGCATGATATTCAGGACATGAGTTTCAGGGCATGAGATTCACGACATGAGTTTCATGGCATGGGTTTCAGGTCTGTGGTTTCAGGGCTTGAGATTCAGGGCAGCAGTTTCAGGGCAGGAGATTGAGGGCAGGTGTTTCAGTGCAAGAGGTTCAGTGCAAGAGTTTCAGGGCATGTCTTTGAGTGCATGATTTTCAGGGCAGGAGTTTCAGAGCATGAGATTCAGGGCATGAGTTTCAGGGCATGAGATTCAGGGCATAAGTTTTAGCGTACGTGTTTCAGTGCAAGAGTTTCAGGGCATGAGATTCAGGGCATGAGTTTCAAGGCAGGAATTTCAGGGCATGACATTCAGGGCATGTGTTTTAGGGCAGTGCAAGAGTTTGAGGGCATGAGATTCAGGGCATGAGTTTCAAGGCAGGAGATTCAGGGCAGGAGATTCAGAGCATGAAATTCGGGGCTTGAGTTTCAAGGCAGGTGTTTTAGGGCACGTGTTTCAGTTCTTGAGTTTGAGGGCATGAGATTCAGGGCATGAGTTGAAGGCACGAGATTCAGGGCAGGAATTTCAGGACATGACATTCAGGGCATGTGTTTTAGGGCAGGTGTTTCAGTTCTTGAGTTTGAGGGCATGAGATTCAGGGCATGAGTTGAAGGCAGGAGATTCAGGACATGAGTTTGACGGCAGGAGATTCAGGGCAGGAGTTTCAGGGCATGAGTTTCAGGGCATGAGATTCAGGACATGAGTTTCAGGGCATGGGTTTCAGGTCTGTGATTTCAGGGCTTGAGATTCAGTGCAGCAGTTTCAGGGCAGGAGATTCATGGCAGGCGGTTCAGGGCAGGTGTTTCAGTGCAGGAGTTTCAGTGCAAGAGTTTCAGGGCATGTCTTTCAGTGCATGAGTTTCAGGGCAGGAGTTTCAGAGCATGAGATTCTGGGCATGAGTTTCAGGGCAGGAGATTCACGGCTTGAGTTTAAGGTCATGAGATTTAGCGCATGAGATTCAGTGCATGAGTTTCAGGGCAGAAGTTTCAGGGCATGAGTTTCAGGGCAGGAGAATCAGGTCTTGAGTTTCAGGGCATGAGATTCAGGGCATGAGATTCAGGGCATGAGTTTCAGGGCATGAGTTTCAGGGCATGAGATTCAGGGCATGAGTTTCAGGGCATGGGTTTCAGGTCTGTGGTTTCAGGGCTTGAGAATCAGGGCAGCAGTTTCAGGGCAGGAGATTCAGGGCAGGTGTTTCAGTGCAAGAGGTTCAGTGCAAGAGTTTCAGGGCATGTCTTTCAGTGCATGATTTTCAGGTCAGGAGTTTCAGAGCATGAGATTCAGGGCATGAGTTTCAGGGCATGAGATTCAGGGCATGAGTTTTAGGGTAGGTGTTTCAGTGCAAGAGTTTCAGGGCATGGGATTCAGGGCATGAGTTTCAGGGCAGGAATTTCAGGGCATGACATTCAGGGCATGTGTTTTAGGGCAGGTGTTTCAGTGCAAGAGTTTGAGGGCATGAGATTAAGGGCATGAGCTTCAAGGCAGGAGATTCAGGGCAGGATATTCAGGGCATGAGATTCAGGGCATGAGTCTCAAGGCAGGAGATTCAGGGCAGGAGTTTGAGGGCATGAGTTTCAGGGCATGAGATTCAGGACATGAGTTTCAGGGCATGGGTTTCAGGTCTGTGGTTTCAGGGGTTAAGATTCAGGGCAGCAGTTTCAGGGCAGGAGATTCATGGCAGGCGGTTCAGGGCAGGTGTTTCACTGCAAGAGTTTCAGTGCAAGAGTTTCAGGGCATGTCTTTCAGTGCATGAGTTTCAGGGCAGGAGTTTCAGAGCATGAGAATCAGGGCATGAGTTTCAGGGCAGGAGATTCACGGCTTGAGTTTAAGTCATGAGATTTAGCGCATGAGATTCAGTGCATGAGTTTCAGGGCAGAAGTTTCAGGGCATGAGATTCAGGATATGAGCTTCAGGGTAGGAGAATCAGGGCTTGAGTTTCAGGGCATGAGATTCAGGGCATGAATTTCTGGGCTTGAGTTTCAGGGCAGGAGTTTCAGGGCATGTAAATCAGGGCGTGAGTTTCAGGATATGTGATTCATGGCATGAGTTTCAGCGCAGGAGTTTCAGGGCATGAGATTCAGGGCATGAGTTTCAGGGCATGAGATTCAGGACAGGAGTTTCAGGGCATGAGATTCAGGGCATGAGTTTCAGTGCCTGAGTTTCAGTGCATGAGTTTGAGGGCAGGAGTTTCAGGGCATGAGATTCAGGGCATGAGTTTCAGGGTATGAGATTCAGGGCAGGAATTTCAGGGCATGTGATTCAAATAATGAGTTTCTGGGCAGATGATTCAGGGCAGGAGTTTTAGGGCATGTGATTCAGGGCATGAGTTTCAGAGCATGAGTTTCAGGGCAGGAGTTGCAGGGTATGAGATTTAGGGCATGAGTTTCAGTGCAGGAGTTTCAGGGCATGCGATTCAGGGCATGAGTTTCAGGGCATGAGATTCAGGACAGGAGTTTCAAGGCATGAGATTCAGGGCATGAGTTTCAGTGCATGAGTTTCAGTGTATGAGTTTGAGGGCAGGAGTTTCAGGGCATGAGATTCAGGGCATGAGTTTCAGGGCATGAGATTCTGGGCAGGAATATCAGAGCATGTGATTCAGGGCATGAGTTTCTGTGCAGATGATTCAGGTCAGGAGTTTTAGGGTACGTGTTTCAGTGCAGGAGTTTCAGGGCAGGAGATTCAGAGCATGAGTTTCCGTGCATGAGTTTCAGGGCAGGAGTTTCAGGGCATGAGATTCAGGGCATGAGTTTCAGGGCAGGAGATTCAGGGTTTGAGTTTCAGGGCATGATATTCAGGGCATGAGTTTCAGGGCATGAGATTCAGGACATGAGTTTCAGTGCAGTAGTTTCAGGGCATGAGATTCAGGGCATGAGTTTCAGGGCATGGGATTCAGGACAGGAGTTTGAGGGCAGGAGTTTCAGGGCATGAGTTTCAGGTCTGTGGTTTCCTGGCTTGAGATTCAGCGCAGCAGTTTCAGAGCAGCAGTTTCAGGGCTTGAGATTCAGGGCATGAGTTTCAGGACAGGAGTTTCAGGGTATGAGATTCAGGACTTGAGTTTCAGGGCATGACATTCAGTACATGAGTTTCAGGGTATGAGTTTCAGGTCTGTGGTTTCCGGGCTTGAGATTCAGCGTAGCAGTTTCAGAGCAGCAGTTTCAGGGCATGTGATTCAGGGCATGAGTTTCAGCGCATGAGTTTCAGTGCTTGAGTTTCAGAGCATGAGATTCAGGGGATGAGTTTCAGTGCATGAATTTCAGGGCATTAGATTCAGGGCATGAGATTCAGGGCATGAGTTTAAGGACAGGAGATTCAGGGCATGAGTTTCAGTGCATGAGTTTGAGGGCAGGAGTTTCACGGCATGAGATTCAGGGCATGAGTTTCAGGTCATGAGATTCAGGACATGAGATTTAGGGTAAGAGTTTCATGGCAGGAGTTTCAGTGTTGGAGTTTCAGGGCATGAGAGTCAGGGCATGAGTTTCAGGGCAGGAATTTCAGGGCATGAGATTCAGGGCATGAGTTTTAGGGTAGGTGTTTCAGTGCAAGAGTTTCAGGGCATGAGATTCAGGGCATGAGTTTCAGGGCAGGAATTTCAGGGAATGACATTCAGGGCATGTGTTTTAGGGCAGGTGTTTCAGTTCTTGAGTTTGAGGGCAGAAGTTTCAGGTCATGAGATTTAGCGCATGAGTTTCAGTGCAGGAGTTTCAGGGCATGAGATTCAGGGTATGAGCTTCAGGGCATGGGATTCAGCACAGGAGTTTTAAGGCATGAGATTCAAGGCATGAGTTTCAGTGCATGAGTTTCAGGGCAGGAGTTTCAGGGTATGAGATTTAGGGCATGAGTTTCAGTGCATGAGATTCAGGGCTTCAGTTTCAGGGCATGAGGTTCAGTGCATGAGTTTCAGTGCATGTGATTCAGGGCATCAGTTACAGGGAAGGAGTTTCAGTGCATGAGTTTCACGGCATGAGATTCAGGGCATAAGATTCAGGGCATGTGTTTTAGGGCAGGTATTTCAGTGCAAGAGTTTGAGGGCATGAGATTCGGGGCTTGAGTTTCAAGGCAGGTGTTTTAGGGCACGTATTTCAGTGCAGGAGTTTCAGGGCAGAAGTTTCAGAGCTTGAGATTCAGGACATGAGTTTCAGTCCAGGAGATTCACGGCTTGAGTTTAAGGTCATGAGATTTAGCGCATGTGATTCAGTGCATGAGTTTCAGGGCAGAATTTTCAGGGCATGAGATTCAGGGCATGAGTTTCAGGGCAGGAGAATCAGGGCTTGAGTTTCAGGGCAGGAGATTCACGGCATGAGTTTCAGGGCGTGAGTTTCAGGACATGACATTCAGGGCATGTGTTTTAGGGTAGGTGTTTCAGTGAAAGAGATTCAGGGCATGAGAATCAGGGCATGAGTTTCAGGGCAGGAATTTCAGGGCATGACATTCAGGGCATGTGTTTTAGGGCAGGTGTTTCAGAGCAAGAGTTAGAGGGCATGAGATTCAGGGCATGAGTTTCAAGGCAGGAGATTCAGGGCAGGAGATTCAGGACATGAAATTCGGGGCTTGATTTTCAAGGCAGGTGTTTTAGGGCACGTGTTTCAGTGCCGGAGTTTCAGGGCAGGAGATTCAGAGCATGAGTTTCAGTGCATGAGTTTGAGGGCAGGAGTTTCACGGCATGAGATTCAGGGCATGAGTTTCAGGGCATGAGTTTCAGGGCATGAGATTCAGGACATGAGTTTCAGGGCATGAGATTCACGACATGAGTTTCAGGGCATGGGTTTCAGGTCTGTGGTTTCAGGGCTTGAGATTCAGGGCAGCAGTTTCAGGGCAGGAGATTCAGGGCAGGTGTTTCAGTGCAAGAGGTTCAGTGCAAGAGTTTCAGGGCATGACTTTCAGTGCATGATTTTCAGGGCAGGAGTTTCAGAGCATGAGATTCAGGGCATGAGTTTCAGGGCATGAAATTCACGGCATGAGTTTTAGCGTAGGTGTTTCAGTGCAAGAGTTTCAGGGCATGAGATTCAGGGCATGAGTTTCAGGGCAGGAATTTCAGGGCATGACATTCAAGGCATGTGTTTTAGGGCAGGCGTTTCAGTGCAAGAGTTTGAGGGCATGAGATTCAGGGCATGAGCTTCAAGGCAGGAGATTCAGGGCAGGAGATTCAGGGCATGAGATTCAGGGCATGAGTTTCAAGGCAGGAGATTCAGGGCAGGAGTTTCAGGGCATGAGTTTCAGGGCATGAGATACAGGACATGAGTTTCTGGGCATGGGTTTCATGTCTGTGATTTCAGGGCTTGAGATTCAGGGCAGCAGTTTCAGGGCAGGAGATTCATGGCAGGCGGTTCAGGGCAGGTGTTTCAGTGCAGGAGTTTCAGTGCAAGAGTTTCAGGGCATGTCTTTCAGTGCATGAGTTTCAGGGCATGAGTTTCAGAGCAGGAGAATCAGGGCTTGAGTTTCAGGGCATGAGATTCAGGGCATGAGTTTCAGAGCATGACATTCAGGGCATGAGTTTCAGGGCATGAGATTTAGCGCATGAGTTTCAGTGCAGGAGTTTCAGGGCATGTGATTCAGGGTATGAGTTTCAGGGCATGGGATTCAGCACAGGAGTTTCAAGGCATGAGATTCAGGGCATGAGTTTCAGTGCATGAGTTTCAGTGCATGAGTTTCAGGGCAGGAGTTTCAGGGTATGAGATTTAGGGCATGAGTTTCAGTGCATGAGATTCAGGGCTTCAGTTTCACGGCGTGAGGTTCAGTGCATGAGTTTCAGTGCATGTGATTCAGGGCATCAGTTACAGGGCAGGAGTTTCAGTGCAGGAGTTTCACGGCATGAGATTCAGGGCATAAGATTCAGGGCATGTGTTTTAGGGCAGGTATTTCAGTGCAAGAGTTTGAGGGCATGAGATTCGGGGCTTGAGTTTCAAGGCAGGTGTTTTAGGGCACGTATTTCAGTGCAGGAGTTTCAGGGCAGAAGTTT
This sequence comes from Mobula birostris, assembly GCF_030028105.1. NCBI lineage: Eukaryota > Metazoa > Chordata > Chondrichthyes > Myliobatiformes > Myliobatidae > Mobula > Mobula birostris. The sequence continues at coordinate 105,690 of NW_027274122.1, forward strand.
CAGAGCTTGAGATTCAGGACATGAGTTTCAGTCCAGGAGATTCACGGCTTGAGTTTAAGGTCATGAGATTTAGCGCATGAGATTCAGTGCATGAGTTTCAGGGCAGAAGTTTCAGGGCATGATATTCAGGGCATGAGTTTCAGGGCAGGAGAATCAGGGCTTGAGTTTCAGGGCAGGAGATTCACGGCATGAGTTTCAGGGCGTGAGTTTCAGGACATGACATTCAGGGCATGTGTTTTAGGGCAGGTGTTTCATTGCAAGAGTTTGAGGGCATGAGATTCAGGGCATGAGTTTCAAGGCAGGAGATTCAGGGCAGGAGTTCCACGGCATGAGATTCAGGGCATGAGTTTCAGGGCATGAGTTTCAGGGCATGAGATTCAGGACATGAGTTTCAGGGCATGAGATTCACGACATGAGTTTCATGGCATGGGTTTCAGGTCTGTGGTTTCAGGGCTTGAGATTCAGGGCAGCAGTTTCAGGGCAGGAGATTGAGGGCAGGTGTTTCAGTGCAAGAGGTTCAGTGCAAGAGTTTCAGGGCATGTCTTTGAGTGCATGATTTTCAGGGCAGGAGTTTCAGAGCATGAGATTCAGGGCATGAGTTTCAGGGCATGAGATTCAGGGCATAAGTTTTAGCGTACGTGTTTCAGTGCAAGAGTTTCAGGGCATGAGATTCAGGGCATGAGTTTCAGGGCAGGAATTTCAGAGCATGACATTCAAGGCATGTGTTTTAGGGCAGGCGTTTCAGTTCAAGAGTTTGAGGGCATGAGATTCAGGGCATGAGCTTCAAGGCAGGAGATTCAGGGCAGGAGATTCAGGGCATGAGATTCAGGGCATGAGTTTCAAGGCAGGAGATTCAGGGCAGGAGTTTCAGGGCATGAGTTTCAGGGCATGAGATACAGGACATGAGTTTCAGGGCATGTGTTTCAGGTCTGTGATTTCAGGGCTTGAGATTCAGGGCAGCAGTTTCAGGGCAGGAGTATCATGGCAGACGGTTCAGGGCAGGTGTTTCAGTGCAGGAGTTTCAGTGCACGAGTTTCAGGGCATGTCTTTCAGTGCATGAGTTTCAGGGCATGAGTTTCAGGGCAGGAGAATCAGGGCTTGAGTTTCAGGGCATGAGATTCAGGGCATGAGTTTCAGAGCATGAGATTCAGGGCATGAGTTTCAGGGCATGAGATTCAGGGTATGAGTTTCAGAGCATGAGATTCAGCACAGGAGTTTCAAGGCATGAGATTCAGGGCATGAGTTTCAGTGCATGAGTTTCAGTGCATGAGTTTAAGGGCAGGAGTTTCCGGGTATGAGATTTAGGGCATGAGTTTCAGTGCATGAGATTCAGGGCTTCAGTTTCAGGGCATGAGGTTCAGTGCATGAGTTTCAGTGCATGTGATTCTTGGCATCAGTTACAGGAAAGGAGTTTCAGTGCATGAGTTTCACGGCATGAGATTCAGGGCATAAGATTCAGGGCATGAGTATTAGGGAAGGTGTTTCAGTGCAAGAGTTTTAGGGCATGAGATTCAGTGCATGAGTTTCAGGGCAGAAGTTTCAGGGCATCAGAATCAGGGCTTGAGTTTCAAGGCAGGAGATTCAGGGCATGAGTTTCAGGGCGTGAGTTTCAGGGTAGGAGTTTCAGGACATGACATTCAGGGCATGTGTTTTAGGGTAGGTGTTTCAGTGCAAGAGTTTCAGGGCATGAGAATCAGGGCATGAGTTTCAGGGCAGGAATTTCAGGGCATGACATTCAGGGCATGTGTTTTAGGGCAGTGCAAGAGTTTGAGGGCATGAGATTCAGGGCATGAGTTTCAAGGCAGGAGATTCAGGGCAGGAGATTCAGAGCATGAAATTCGGGGCTTGAGTTTCAAGGCAGGTGTTTTAGGGCACGTGTTTCAGTTCTTGAGTTTGAGGGCATGAGATTCAGGGCATGAGTTGAAGGCACGAGATTCAGGGCAGGAATTTCAGGACATGACATTCAGGGCATGTGTTTTAGGGCAGGTGTTTCAGTTCTTGAGTTTGAGGGCATGAGATTCAGGGCATGAGTTGAAGGCAGGAGATTCAGGGCATGAGTTTCAGGGCATGAGATTCAGGACATGAGTTCCAGGGCATGGGTTTCAGGTCTGTGATTTCAGGGCTTGAGATTCAGTGCAGCAGTTTCAGGGCAGGAGATTCATGGCAGGCGGTTCAGGGCAGGTGTTTCAGTGCAGGAGTTTCAGTGCAAGAGTTTCAGGGCATGTCTTTCAGTGCATGAGTTTTCAGGGCAGGAGTTTCAGAGCATGAGATTCTGGGCATGAGTTTCAGGGCAGGAGATTCACGGCTTGAGTTTAAGGTCATGAGATTTAGCGCATGAGATTCAGTGCATGAGTTTCAGGGCAGAAGTTTCAGGGCAAGAGTTTCAGGGGCAGGAGAATCAGGTCTTGAGTTTCAGGGCATGAGATTCAGGGCATGAGATTCAGGGCAGGAGTTTTAGGGCATGTGATTCAGGGCATGAGTTTCAGTGCATGAGTTTCAGGGCAGGAGTTTCAGGGTATGAGATTTAGGGCATGAGTTTCAGTGCAGGAGTTTCATGGCATGCGATTCAGGGCATGAGTTTCAGGGCATGAGATTCAGGACAGGAGTTTCAAGGCATGAGATTCAGGGCATGAGTTTCAGTGCATGAGTTTCAGTGTATGAGTTTGAGGGCAGGAGTTTCAGGGCATGAGATTCAGGGCAGGAATTTCAGAGCATGTGATTCAGGGCATGAGTTTCTGTGCTGATGATTCAGGGCAGGAGTTTTAGGGTACGTGTTTCAGTGCAGGAGTTTCAGGGCAGGAGATTCAGAGCATGAGTTTCCGTGCATTGGTTTCAGGGCAGGAGTTTCAGGGCATGAGATTCAGGGCATGAGTTTCAGGGCAGGAGATTCAGGGTTTGAGTTTCAGGGCATGAGTTTCAGGGGCAAGAGTTTCAGTGAAAGAGTTTCAGGGCATGTAAGTCAGGGCATGAGTTTCAGGATATGAGATTCATGGCATGATATTCAGAGCAGCAGTTTCAGGGCATGAGATTCAGGACATGAGTTTCAGGGCATGAGATTCAGGACATGAGTTTCAGTGCAGTAGTTTCAGGGCATGAGATTCAGGGCATGAGTTTCAGGGCATGTGATTCAGGACAGGAGTTTGAGGGCAGGAGTTTCAGGGCATGAGATTCAGGACATGAAATTCAGGGCATGAGATTCAGTACATGAGTTTCAGGGCATGAGTTTCAGGTCTGTGGCTTCCTGGCTTGAGATTCAGCGCAGCAGTTCCAGAGCAGCAGTTTCAGGGCATGAGATTCAGGGCATGAGTTTCAGGGCAGGAGTTTCAGGGTATGAGATTCAGGACTTGAGTTTCAGGGCATGACATTCAGTACATGAGTATCAGGGTATGAGTTTCAGGTCTGTGGTTTCCGCGCTTGAGATTCAGCGGCAGCAGTTTCAGAGCAGCAGTTTCAGGGCATGAGATTCAGGGCATGAGTTTCAGCGCATGAGTTTCAGTGCTTGAGTTTCAGAGCATGAGATTCAGGGGATGAGTTTCAGTGCATGAATTTCAGGGCATTAGATTCAGGGCATGAGATTCAGGGCATGAGTTTAAGGACAGGAGATTCAGGGCATGAGTTTCAGTGCATGAGTTTGAGGGCAGGAGTTTCACGGCATGAGATTCAGGGCATGAGTTTCAGGTCATGAGATTCAGGACATGAGATTGAGGGTAAGAGTTTCATGGCATGAGTTTCAGTGTTGGAGTTTCAGGGCATGAGATTCAGGGCATGAGTTTCAGGGCAGGAATTTCAGGGCATGAGATTCAGGGCATGAGTTTTAGGGTAGGTGTTTCAGTGCAAGAGTTTCAGGGCATGAGATTCAGGGCATGAGTTTCATGGCAGGAATTTCAGGGCATGACATTCAGGGCATGTGTTTTAGGGGCAGGTGTTTCAGTTCTTGAGTTTGAGGGCATGAGATTTAGGGCATGATTTGAAGGCAGGAGATTCAGGGCAGGAGATTCAGGGCATGAGATTCAGGGCATGAGTTTTGAAGGCAGGAGATTCAGGGCAGGAGTTTCAGGGCATGAGTTTCAGGGCATGAGATTCAGGACATGAGTTTCAGGGCATGGGTTTCAGGTCTGTGATTTCAGGGCTTGAGATTCAGGGCAGCAGTTTCAGGGCAGAAGATTCATGGCAGGCGGTTCGGGGCAGGTGTTTTAGTGCAGGAGTTTCAGTGCAAGAGTTTCAGGGCATGAGATTCAGGGTATGAGTTTCAGGGCATGGGATTCAGCACAGGAGTTTCAAGGCATGAGATTCAGGGCATGAGTTTCAGTGCATGAGTTTCAGTGCATGAGTTTCAGGGCAGGAGTTTCAGGGTATGAGATTTAGGGCATGAGTTTCAGTGCATGAGATTCAGGGCTTCAGTTTCACGGCATGAGGTTCAGTGCATGAGTTTCAGTGCATGTGATTCAGGGCATCAGTTACAGGGCAGGAGTTTCAGTGCATGAGTTTCACGGCATGAGATTCAGGGCATAAGATTCAGGGCATGTGTTTTTTAGGGCAGGTATTTCAGTGCAAGAGTTTGAGGGCATGAGATTCGGGGCTTGAGTTTCAAGGCAGGTGTTTTAGGGCACGTATTTCAGTGCAGGAGTTTCAGGGCAGAAGTTTCAGAGCTTGAGATTCAGGACATGAGTTTCAGTCCAGGAGATTCACGGCTTGAGTTTAAGGTCATGAGATTTAGCGCATGAGATTCAGTGCATGAGTTTCAGGGCAGAAGTTTCAGGGCATGAGATTCAGGGCATGAGTTTCAGGGCAGGAGAATCAGGGCTTGAGTTTCAGGGCAGGAGATTCACGGCATGAGTTTCAGGGCGTGAGTTTCAGGACATGACATTCAGGGCATGTGTTTTAGGGCAGGTGTTTCATTGCAAGAGTTTGAGGGCATGAGATTCAGGGCATGAGTTTCAAGGCAGGAGATTCAGGGCAGGAGTTCCACGGCATGAGATTCAGGCATGAGTTTCAGGGCATGAGTTTCAGGGCATGAGATTCAGGACATGAGTTTCAGGGCATGAGATTCACGACATGAGTTTCATGAAATGGGTTTCAGGTCTGGTTTCAGGGCTTGAGATTCAGGGCAGCAGTTTCAGGGCAGGAGATTGAGGGCAGGTGTTTCAGTGCAAGAGGTTCAGTGCAAGAGTTTCAGGGCATGTCTTTGAGTGCATGATTTTCAGGGCAGGAGTTTCAGAGCATGAGATTCAGGGCATGAGTTTCAGGGCATGGGATTCAGGGCATAAGTTTTAGCGTACGTGTTTCAGTGCAAGAGTTTCAGGGCATGAGATTCAGGGCATGAGTTTCAGGGCAGGAATTTCAGGGCATGACATTCAAGGCATGTGTTTTAGGGCAGGGCGTTTCAGTTCAAGAGTTTGAGGGCATGAGATTCAGGGCATGAGCTTCAAGGCAGGAGATTCAGGGCAGGAGATTCAGGGCATGAGATTCAGGGCATGAGTTTCAAGGCAGGAGATTCAGGGCAGGAGATTCAGGGCATGAGTTTCAGGGCATGAGATACAGGACATGAGTTTCAGGGCATGGGTTTCAGGTCTGTGATTTCAGGGCTTGAGATTCAGGGCAGCAGTTTCAGGGCAGGAGATTCATGGCAGACGGTTCAGGGCAGGTGTTTCAGTGCAGGAGTTTCAGTGCAAGAGTTTCAGGGCATGTCTTTCAGTGCATGAGTTTCAGGGCATGAGTTTCAGGGCAGGTAATCAGGGCTTGAGTTTCAGGGCATGAGATTCAGGGCATGAGTTTCAGAGCATGAGATTCAGGGCATGAGTTTCAGGGCATGAGATTCAGGGTATGAGTTTCAGAGCATGAGATTCAGCACAGGAGTTTCAAGGCATGAGATTCAGGGCATGAGTTTCAGTGCATGAGTTTCAGTGCATGAGTTTAAGGGCAGGAGTTTCCGGGTATGAGATTTAGGGCATGAGTTTCAGTGCATGTGATTCTTGGCATCAGTTACAGGAAAGGAGTTTCAGTGCATGAGTTTCACGGCATGAGATTCAGGGCATAAGATTCAGGGCATGAGTATTAGGGTAGGTGTTTCAGTGCAAGAGTTTTAGGGCATGAGATTCAGTGCATGAGTTTCAGCGCAGGAGTTTCAGGGCATGAGATTCAGGGCATGAGTTTCAGGGCATGAGATTCAGGACAGGAGTTTCAGGGCATGAGATTCAGGGCATGAGTTTCAGTGCCTGAGTTTCAGTGCATGAGTTTGAGGGCAGGAGTTTCAGGGCATGAGATTCAGGGCATGAGTTTCAGGGTATGAGATTCAGGGCAGGAATTTCAGGGCATGTGATTCAAATAATGAGTTTCTGGGCAGATGATTCAGGGCAGGAGTTTTAGGGCATGAGATTCAGGGCATGAGTTTCAGAGCATGAGTTTCAGGGCAGGAGTTTCAGGGTATGAGGTTTAGGGCATGAGTTTCAGTGCAGGAGTTTCAGGGCATGCGATTCAGGGCATGAGTTTCAGGGCATGAGATTCAGGGCATGAGTTTCAGTGCATGAGTTTCAGTGTATGAGTTTGAGGGCAGGAGTTTCAGGGCATGAGATTCAGGGCATGAGTTTCAGGGCATGAGATTCAGGGCAGGAATTTCAGAGCATGTGATTCAGGGCATGAGTTTCTGTGCAGATGATTCAGGGCAGGAGTTTTAGGGTACGTGTTTCAGTGCAGGAGTTTCAGGGCAGGAGATTCAGAGCATGAGTTTCCGTGCATGAGTTTCAGGGCAGGAGTTTCAGGGCATGAGATTCAGGGCATGAGTTTCAGGACAGGAGATTCAGGGTTTGAGTTTCAGGGCATGATATTCAGGGCATGAGTTTCAGGGCAAGAGTTTCAGTGAAAGAGTTTCAGGGCATGTAAGTCAGGGCATGAGTTTCAGGATATGAGATTCATGGCATGATATTCAGAGCAGCAGTTTCAGGGCATGAGATTCAGGACATGAGTTTCAGGGCATAAGATTCAGGACATGAGTTTCAGTGCAGTAGTTTCAGGGCATGAGATTCAGGGCATGAGTTTCAGGGCATGTGATTCAGGACAGGAGTTTGAGGGCAGGAGTTTCAGGGCATGAGATTCAGGACATGAAATTCAGGGCATGAGATTCAGTACATGAGTTTCAGGGCATGAGTTTCAGGTCTGTGGTTTCCTGGCTTGAGATTCAGCGCAGCAGTTTCAGAGCAGCAGTTTCAGGGCATGAGATTCAGGGCATGAGTTTCTGGACAGGAGTTTCAGGGTATGAGATTCAGGACTTGAGTTTCAGGGCATGACATTCAGTACATGAGTTTCAGGGTATGAGTTTCAGGTCTGTGGTTTCCGGGCTTGAGATTCAGCGTAGCAGTTTCAGAGCAGCAGTTTCAGGGCATGTGATTCAGGGCATGAGTTTCAGCGCATGAGTTTCAGTGCTTGAGTTTCAGAGCATGAGATTCAGGGGATGAGTTTCAGTGCATGAATTTCAGGGCATTAGATTCAGGGCATGAGATTCAGGGCATGAGTTTAAGGACAGGAGATTCAGGGCATGAGTTTCAGTGCATGAGTTTGAGGGCAGGAGTTTCACGGCATGAGATTCAGGGCATGAGTTTCAGGTCATGAGATTCAGGACATGAGATTTAGGGTAAGAGTTTCATGGCAGGAGTTTCAGTGTTGGAGTTTCAGGGCATGAGAGTCAGGGCATGAGTTTCAGGGCAGGAATTTCAGGGCATGAGATTCAGGGCATGAGTTTTAGGGTAGGTGTTTCAGTGCAAGAGTATCAGGGCATGAGATTCAGGGCATGAGTTTCAGGGCAGGAATTTCAGGGCATGACATTCAGGGCATGTGTTTTAGGGCAGGTGTTTCAGTTCTTGAGTTTGAGGGCAGAAGTTTCAGGTCATGAGATTTAGCGCATGAGTTTCAGTGCAGGAGTTTCAGGGCATGAGATTCAGGGTATGAGCTTCAGGGCATGGGATTCAGCACAGGAGTTTTAAGGCATGAGATTCAAGGCATGAGTTTCAGTGCATGAGTTTCAGGGCAGGAGTTTCAGGGTATGAGATTTAGGGCATGAGTTTCAGTGCATGAGATTCAGGGCTTCAGTTTCAGGGCATGAGGTTCAGTGCATGAGTTTCAGTGCATGTGATTCAGGGCATCAGTTACAGGGAAGGAGTTTCAGTGCATGAGTTTCACGGCATGAGATTCAGGGCATAAGATTCAGGGCATGTGTTTTAGGGCAGGTATTTCAGTGCAAGAGTTTGAGGGCATGAGATTCGGGGCTTGAGTTTCAAGGCAGGTGTTTTAGGGCACGTATTTCAGTGCAGGAGTTTCAGGGCAGAAGTTTCAGAGCTTGAGATTCAGGACATGAGTTTCAGTCCAGGAGATTCACGGCTTGAGTTTAAGGTCATGAGATTTAGCGCATGTGATTCAGTGCATGAGTTTCAGGGCAGAATTTTCAGGGCATGAGATTCAGGGCATGAGTTTCAGGGCAGGAGAATCAGGGCTTGAGTTTCAGGGCAGGAGATTCACGGCATGAGTTTCAGGGCGTGAGTTTCAGGACATGACATTCAGGGCATGTGTTTTAGGGTAGGTGTTTCAGTGAAAGAGATTCAGGGCATGAGAATCAGGGCATGAGTTTCAGGGCAGGAATTTCAGGGCATGACATTCAGGGCATGTGTTTTAGGGCAGGTGTTTCAGTGCAAGAGTTAGAGGGCATGAGATTCAGGGCATGAGTTTCAAGGCAGGAGATTCAGGGCAGGAGATTCAGGACATGAAATTCGGGGCTTGATTTTCAAGGCAGGTGTTTTAGGGCACGTGTTTCAGTGCCGGAGTTTCAGGGCAGGAGATTCAGAGCATGAGTTTCAGTGCATGAGTTTGAGGGCAGGAGTTTCACGGCATGAGATTCAGGGCATGAGTTTCAGGGCATGAGTTTCAGGGCATGAGATTCAGGACATGAGTTTCAGGGCATGAGATTCACGACATGAGTTTCAGGGCATGGGTTTCAGGTCTGTGGTTTCAGGGCTTGAGATTCAGGGCAGCAGTTTCAGGGCAGGAGATTCAGGGCAGGTGTTTCAGTGCAAGAGGTTCAGTGCAAGAGTTTCAGGGCATGTCTTTCAGTGCATGATTTTCAGGGCAGGAGTTTCAGAGCATGAGATTCAGGGCATGAGTTTCAGGGCATGAAATTCACGGCATGAGTTTTAGCGTAGGTGTTTCAGTGCAAGAGTTTCAGGGCATGAGATTCAGGGCATGAGTTTTGGGCAGGAATTTCAGGGCATGACATTCAAGGCATGTGTTTTAGGGCAGGCGTTTCAGTGCAAGAGTTTGAGGGCATGAGATTCAGGGCATGAGCTTCAAGGCAGGAGATTCAGGGCAGGAGATTCAGGGCATGAGTTTCAAGGCAGGAGATTCAGGGCAGGAGTTTCAGGGCATGAGTTTCAGGGCATGAGATACAGGACATGAGTTTCTGGGCATGGGTTTCATGTCTGTGATTTCAGGGCTTGAGATTCAGGGCAGCAGTTTCAGGGCAGGAGATTCATGGCAGGCGGTTCAGGGCAGGTGTTTCAGTGCAGGAGTTTCAGTGCAAGAGTTTCAGGGCATGTCTTTCAGTGCATGAGTTTCAGGGCATGAGTTTCAGGGCAGGAGAATCAGGGCTTGAGTTTCAGGGCATGAGATTCAGGGCATGAGTTTCAGAGCATGAGATTCAGGGCATGAGTTTCAGTGCATGAGATTCAGGGTATGAGTTTCAGAGCATGAGATTCAGCACAGGAGTTTCAAAGCATGAGATTCAGGGCATGAGTTTCAGTGCATGAGTTTCAGTGCATGAGTTTAAGGGCAGGAGTTTCAGGGTATGAGATTTAGGGCATGAGTTTCAGTGCATGAGATTCAGGGCTTCAGTTTCAGGGCATGAGGTTCAGTGCATGAGTTTCAGTGCATGTGATTCTTGGCATCAGTTACAGGAAAGGAGTTTCAGTGCATGAGTTTCACGGCATGAGATTCAGGGCATAAGATTCAGGGCATGAGTATTAGGGTACGTGTTTCAGTGCAAGAGTTTCAGGGCATGAGATTCAGTGCATCAGTTTCAGGGCAGAAGTTTCAGGGCATGAGATTCAGGGCATGAGTTTCAGGGCAGGAGAATCAGGGCTTGAGTTTCAGGGCAGGAGATTCAGGGCATGAGTTTCAGGGCGTGAGTTTCAGGGTAGGAGTTTCAGGACATGACATTCAGGGCATGTGTTTTAGGGTAGGTGTTTCAGTGCAAGAGTTTCAGGGCATGAGAATCGGGGCATGAGTTTCAGGGCAGGAATTTCAGGGCATGACATTCAGGGCATGTGTTTTAGGGCAGTGCAAGAGTTTGAGGGCATGAGATTCAGGGCATGAGTTTCAAGGCAGGAGATTCAGGGCAGGAGATTCAGGACATGAAATTCGGGGCTTGATTTTCAAGGCAGGTGTTTTAGGGCACGTGTTTCAGTGCCGGAGTTTCAGGGCAGGAGATTCAGAGCATGAGTTTCAGTGCATGAGTTTGAGGGCAGGAGTTTCACGGCATGAGATTCAGGGCATGAGTTTCAGGGCATGAGTTTCAGGGCATGAGATTCAGGACATGAGTTTCAGGGCATGAGATTCACTACATGAGTTTCAGGGCATGGGTTTCAGGTCTGTGGTTTAAGGGCTTGAGATTCAGGGCAGCAGTTTCAGGGCAGGAGATTCAGGGCAGGTGTTTCAGGGTATGAGATTTAGGGCATGAGTTTTAGGGCAGTGCAAGAGTTTGAGGGCATGAGATTCAGGGCATGAGTTTCAAGGCAGGAGATTCAGGGCAGGAGATTCAGAGCATGAAATTCGGGGCTTGAGTTTCAAGGAAGGTGTTTTAGGGCACGTTTTTCAGTGCAGGAGTTTCAGGGCAGGAATTTCAGGGCATGACATTCAGGGCATGTGTTTTAGGGCAGGTGTTTCAGTTCTTGAGTTTGAGGGCATGAGATTCAGGGCATGAGTTGAAAGCAGGAGATTCAGGGCAGGAGATTCAGGGCATGAGATTCAGGGCATGAGTTTGACGGCAGGAGATTCAGGGCAGAAGTTTCAGGGCATGAGTTTCATGGCATGAGATTCAGGACATGAGTTTCAGGGCATGGGTTTCAGGTCTGTGATTTCAGGGCTTGAGATTCAGTGCAGCAGTTTCAGGGCAGGAGATTCATGGCAGGCGGTTCAGGGCAGGTGTTTCAGTGCAGGAGTTTCAGGGCAGGAGATTCAGAGCATGAGTTTCCGTGCATGAGTTTCAGAGCAGGAGTTTCGGGGCATGAGATTCAGGGCATGAGTTTCAGGGCAGGAGATTCAGGGTTTGAGTTTCAGGGCATGATATTCAGGGCATGAGTTTCAGGGCAAGAGTTTCAGTGAAAGAGTTTCAGGGCATGTAAGTCAGGGCATGAGTTTCAGGATATGAGATTCATGGCATGATATTTAGGGCAGCAGTTTCAGGGTATGAGGTTCAGGACATGAGTTTCAATGCAGTAGTTTCAGGGCATGAGATTCAGGGCATGAGTTTCAAGGCATGTGATACAGGACAGGAGTTTGAGGGCAGGAGTTTCAGGGCATGAGATTCAGGACATGAAATTCAGGGCATGAGATTCAGTACATGACTTTCAGGGCATGAGTTTCAGGTCTGTGGTTTCCTGGCTTGAGATTCAGCGCAGCAGTTTCAGGGCATGAGATTCAGGTGCAAGAGTTTGAGGGCATGAGATTCAGGGCATGAGTTTCAAGGCAGGAGATTCAGGGCAGGAGATTCAGAGCATGAAATTCGGGGCTTGAGTTTCAAGGAAGGTGTTTTAGGGCACGTGTTTCAGTGCAGGAGTTTCAGGGCAGGAATTTCAGGGCATGACATTCAGGGCATGTGTTTTAGGGCAGGTGTTTCAGTTCTTGAGTTTGAGGGCATGAGATTCAGGGCATGAGTTGAAAGCAGGAGATTCAGGGCAGGAGATTCAGGGCATGAGATTCAGGGCATGAGTTTGACGGCAGGAGATTCAGGGCAGAAGTTTCAGGGCATGAGTTTCATGGCATGAGATTCAGGACATGAGTTTCAGGGCATGGGTTTCAGGTCTGTGATTTCAGGGCTTGAGATTCAGTGCAGCAGTTTCAGGGCAGGAGATTCATGGCAGGCGGTTCAGGGCAGGTGTTTCAGTGCAGGAGTTTCAGGGCAGGAGATTCAGAGCATGAGTTTCCGTGCATGAGTTTCAGAGCAGGAGTTTCGGGGCATGAGATTCAGGGCATGAGTTTCAGGGCAGGAGATTCAGGGTTTGAGTTTCAGGGCATGATATTCAGGGCATGAGTTTCAGGGCAAGAGTTTCAGTGAAAGAGTTTCAGGGCATGTAAGTCAGGGCATGAGTTTCAGGATATGAGATTCATGGCATGATATTTAGGGCAGCAGTTTCAGGGTATGAGGTTCAGGACATGAGTTTCAATGCAGTAGTTTCAGGGCATGAGATTCAGGGCATGAGTTTCAGGGCGTGAGTTTCAGGGCAGGAGTTTCAGGGTATGAGATTCAGGACTTGAGTTTCAGGGCATGACATTCAGTACATGAGTTTCAGGGTATGAGTTTCAGGTCTGTGGTTTCCGGGCTTGAGATTCAGCGCAGCAGTTTCAGAGCAGCAGTTTCAGGGCATGAGATTCAGGGCATGAGTTTTAGGGTAGGTGTTTCAGTGCAAGAGTTTCAGGGCAGGAATTTCAGGGCATGACATTCAGGTCATGTGTTTTAGGGCAGGTGTTTCAGTGCAAGAGTTTCAGGGCATGAGATTCAGGGCATGAGTTTCAAGGCAGGAGATTCAGGGCAGGAGATTCAGGTCATGAGATTCGGGGCTTGAGTTTCAAGACAGGAGTTTTAGGGCACGTATTTCAGTGCCGGAGTTTCAGGGCAGGAGATTCAGGGGATGAGTTTCAGTGCATGAATTTCAGGGCATTAGATTCAGGGCATGAGATTCAGGGCATGGATTTAAGGACTGGAGATTCAGGGCATGAGTTTCAGTGCATGAGTTTGAGGGCAGGAGTTTCACGGCATGAGATTCAGGGCATGAGTTTCAGGTCATGAGATTCAGGACATGAGATTGAGGGTAAGAGTTTCATGGCAGGAGTTTCAGTGTTGGAGTTTCAGGGCATGAGATTCAGGGCATGAGTTTCAGGGAAGGAATTTCAGGGCATGAGATTCAGGGCATGAGTTTTAGGGTAGGTGTTTCAGTGCAAGAGTTTCAGGGCATGAGATTCAGGGCATGAGTTTCAGGGCAGGAATTTCAGGGCATGACATTCAGGGCATGTGTTTTAGGGCAGGTGTTTCAGTTCTTGAGTTTGAGGGCATGAGATTCAGGGCATGAGTTGAAGGCAGGAGATTCAGGGCATGAGATTCAGGGCATGAGTTTGAAGGCAGGAGATTCAGGGCAGGAGTTTCAGGGCATGAGTTTAAGGGCATGAGATTCAGGACATGAGTTTCAGGGCATGGGTTTCAGGTCTGTGATTTCAGGGCTTGAGATTCAGGGCAGCAGTTTCAGGGCTGAAGATTCATGGCAGGCGGTTCAGGGCAGGTGTTTCAGTGCAGGAGTTTCAGTGCAAGAGTTTCAGGGCATGTCTTTCAGTGCATGAGTTTCAGGGCAGGAGTTTCGGAGCATGAGATTCTGGGCATGAGTTTCAGGGCAGGAGATTCACGGCTTGAGTTTAAGGTCATGAGATTTAGCGCATGAGATTCAGTGCATGAGTTTCAGGGCAGAAGTTTCAGGGTATGAGATTTAGCGCATGAGTTTCAGTGCAGGAGTTTCAGGGCATGAGATTCAGGGTATGAGTTTCAGGGCATGGGATTCAGCACAGGAGTTTTAAGGCATGAGATTCAGGGCATGAGTTTCAGTGCATGAGTTTCAGTGCATGAGTTTCAGGGCAGGAGTTTCAGGGTATGAGATTTAGGGCATGAGTTTCAGTGCATGAGATTCAGGGCTTCAGTTTCAGGGCATGAGGTTCAGTGCATGAGTTTCAGTGCATGTGATTCAGGGCATCAGTTACAGGGCAGGAGTTTCAGTGCATGAGTTTCACGGCATGAGATTCAGGGCATAAGATTCAGGGCATGTGTTTTAGGGCAGGTATTTCAGTGCAAGAGTTTGAGGGCATGAGATTCGGAGCTTGAGTTTCAAGGCAGGTGTTTTAGGGCACGTATTTCAGTGCAGGAGTTTCAGGGCAGAAGTTTCAGAGCTTGAGATTCAGGACATGAGTTTCAGTCCAGGAGATTCACGGCTTGAGTTTAATGTCATGAGATTTAGCGCATGAGATTCAGTGCATGAGTTTCAGGGCAGAAGTTTCAGGGCATGAGTTTCAGGGCAGGAGAATCAGGGCTTGAGTTTCAGGGCAGGAGATTCACGGCATGAGTTTCATGGCGTGAGTTTCAGGACATGACGTTCAGGGCATGTGTTTTAGGGTAGGTGTTTCAGTGCAAGACATTCAGGGCATGAGAATCAGGGCATGAGTTTCAGGGCAGGAATTTTAGGGCATGACATTCAGGGCATGTGTTTTAGGGCAGGTGTTTCAGTGCAAGAGTTTGAGGGCATGAGATTCAGGGCATGAGTTTCAAGGCAGGAGATTCAGGGCATGAAATTCGGGGCTTGAGTTTCAAGGCAGGTGTTTTAGGGCACGTGTTTCAGTGACGGAGTTTCAGGGCAGGAGATTCAGAGCATGAGTTTCAGTGCATGAGTTTGAGGGCAGGAGTTTCACGGCACGAGATTCAGGGCATGAGTTTCAGGGCATGAGTTTCAGGGCATGAGATTCAGGACATGAGTTTCAGGGCATGAGATTCACGACATGAGTTTCATGGCATGGGTTTCAGGTCTGTGGTTTCAGGGCTTGAGATTCAGGGCAGCAATTTCAGGGCAGGAGATTCAGGGTAGGAGATTCAGGGCAGGTGTTTCAGTGCAAGAGTTTCAGTGCAAGAGTTTCAGGGCATGTCTTTCAGTGCATGAGTTTCAGGGCAGGATTTTCAGAGCTTGAGATTCAGGGCATGAGTTTCAGTGCATGAGTTTCAGTGCATGAGTTTAAGGGCAGGAGTTTCAGGGTATGAGATTCACGGCATGAGTTTCAGTGCATGAGATTCAGGGCTTCAGTTTCAGGGCATGAGGTTCAGTGCATGAGTTTCAGTGCATGTGATTCATGGCATCAGTTACAGGAAAGGAGTTTCAGTGCATGAGTTTCACGGCATGAGATTCAGGGCATAAGATTCAGGGCATGAGTATTAGGGTAGGTGTTTCACTGCAAGAGTTTCAGGGCATGAGATTCAGTGCATGAGTTTCAGGGCAGAAGTTTCAGGGCATGAGATTCAGGGCATGAGTTTCAGGGCAGGAGAATCAGGGCTTGAGTTTCAGGGCAGGAGATTCAGGGCATGAGTTTCAGGGCGTGAGTTTCAGGGTAGGTGTTTCAGGACATGACATTCAGGGCATGTGTTTTAGGGTAGGTGTTTCAGTGCAAGAGTTTCAGGGCATGAGTTTCAGGGCATGAGAATCAGGGCATGAGTTTCAGGGCAGGAATTTCAGGGCATGACATTCAGGGCATGTGTTTTAGGGCAGTGCAAAAGTTTAAGGGCATGAGATTCAGGGCATGAGTTTCAAGGCAGGAGATTCAGGGCAGGAGATTCAGGACATGAAATTCGGGGCTTGATTTTCAAGGCAGGTGTTTTAGGGCACGTGTTTCAGTGCCGGAGTTTCAGGGCAGGAGATTCAGAGCATGAGTTTCAGTGCATGAGTTTGAGGGCAGGAGTTTCACGGCATGAGATTCAGGGCATGAGTTTCAGGGCATGAGTTTCAGGGCATGAGATTCAGGACATGAGTTTCAGGGCATGAGATTCACGACATGAGTTTCAGGGCATGGGTTTCAGGTCTGTGGTTTAAGGGCTTGAGATTCAGGGCAGCAGTTTCAGGGCAGGAGATTCAGGGCAGGTGTTTCAGGGTATGAGATTTAGGGCATGAGTTTTAGGGCAGTGCAAGAGTTTGAGGGCATGAGATTCAGGGCATGAGTTTCAAGGCAGGAGATTCAGGGCAGGAGATTCAGAGCATGAAATTCGGGGCTTGAGTTTCAAGGCAGGTGTTTTAGGGCACGTGTTTCAGTGCAGGAGTTTCAGGGCAGGAATTTCAGGGCATGACATTCAGGGCATGTGTTTTAGGGCAGGTGTTTCAGTTCTTGAGTTTGAGGGCATGAGATTCAGGGCATGAGTTGAAAGCAGGAGATTCAGGGCAGGAGATTCAGGTCATGAGATTCAGGGCATGAGTTTGACGGCAGGAGATTCAGGGCAGAAGTTTCAGGGCATGAGTTTAAGGGCATGAGATTCAGGACATGAGTTTCAGGGCATGGGTTTCAGGTCTGTGATTTCAGGGCTTGAGATTCAGGGCAGCAGTTTCAGGGCTGAAGATTCATGGCAGGCGGTTCAGGGCAGGTGTTTCAGTGCAGGAGTTTCAGGGCAGGAATTTCAGGGCATGACATTCAGGGCATGTGTTTTAGGGCAGGTGTTTCAGTTCTTGAGTTTGAGGGCATGAGATTCAGGGCATGAGTTGAAAGCAGGAGATTCAGGGCAGGAGATTCAGGTCATGAGATTCAGGGCATGAGTTTGACGGCAGGAGATTCAGGGCAGAAGTTTCAGGGCATGAGTTTAAGGGCATGAGATTCAGGACATGAGTTTCAGGGCATGGGTTTCAGGTCTGTGATTTCAGGGCTTGAGATTCAGGGCAGCAGTTTCAGGGCTGAAGATTCATGGCAGGCGGTTCAGGGCAGGTGTTTCAGTGCAGGAGTTTCAGGGCATGTCTTTCAGTGCATGAGTTTCAGGGCAGGAGTTTCGGAGCATGAGATTCTGGGCATGAGTTTCAGGGCAGGAGATTCACGGCTTGAGTTTAAGGTCATGAGATTTAGCGCATGAGATTCAGTGCATGAGTTTCAGGGCAGAAGTTTCAGGGTATGAGATTTATCGCATGAGTTTCAGTGCAGGAGTTTCAGGGCACGAGATTCAGGGTATGAGTTTCAGGGCATGGGATTCAGCACAGGAGTTTTAAGGCATGAGATTCAGGGCATGAGTTTCAGTGCATGAGTTTCAGTGCATGATTTTCAGGGCAGGAGTTTCAGGGTATGAGATTTAGGGCATGAGTTTCAGTGCATGAGATTCAGGGCTTCAGTTTCAGGGCATGAGGTTCAGTGCATGAGTTTCAGTGCACGTGATTCAGGGCATCAGTTACAGGGCAGGAGTTTCAGTGCATGAGTTTCACGGCATGAGATTCAGGGCATAAGATTCAGGGCATGTGTTTTAGGGCAGGTATTTCAGTGCAAGAGTTTGAGGGCATGAGATTCGGGGCTTGAGTTTCAAGGCAGGTGTTTTAGGGCACGTATTTCAGTGCAGGAGTTTCAGGGCAGAAGTTTCAGAGCTTGAGATTCAGGACATGAGTTTCAGTCCAGGAGATTCACGGCTTGAGTTTAATGTCATGAGATTTAGCGCATGAGATTCAGTGCATGAGTTTCAGGGCAGAAGTTTCAGGGCATGAGTTTCAGGGCAGGAGAATCAGGGCTTGAGTTTCAGGGCAGGAGATTCACGGCATGAGTTTCATGGCGTGAGTTTCAGGACATGACGTTCAGGGCATGTGTTTTAGGGTAGGTGTTTCAGTGCAAGAGATTCAGGGCATGAGAATCAGGGCATGAGTTTCAGGGCAGGAATTTTAGGGCATGACATTCAGGGCATGTGTTTTAGGGCAGGTGTTTCAGTGCAAGAGTTTGAGGGCATGAGATTCAGGGCATGAGTTTCATGGCAGGAGATTCAGGGCAGGAGATTCAGGGCATGAAATTCGGGGCTTGAGTTTCAAGGCAGGTGTTTTAGGGCACGTGTTTCAGTGACGGAGTTTCAGGGCAGGAGATTCAGAGCATGAGTTTCAGTGCATGAGTTTCAGTGCATGAGTTTAAGGGCAGGAGTTTCAGGGTATGAGATTCACGGCATGAGTTTCAGTGCATGAGATTCAGGGCTTCAGTTTCAGGGCATGAGGTTCAGTGCATGAGTTTCAGTGCATGTGATTCATGGCATCAGTTACAGGAAAGGAGTTTCAGTGCATGAGTTTCACGGCATGAGATTCAGGGCATAAGATTCAGGGCATGAGTATTAGGGTAGGTGTTTCACTGCAAGAGTTTCAGGGCATGAGATTCAGTGCATGAGTTTCAGGGCAGAAGTTTCAGGGCATGAGATTCAGGGCATGAGTTTCAGGGCAGGAGAATCAGGGCTTGAGTTTCAGGGCAGGAGATTCAGGGCATGAGTTTCAGGGCGTGAGTTTCAGGGTAGGAGTTTCAGGACATGACATTCAGGGCATGTGTTTTAGGGTAGGTGTTTCAGTGCAAGAGTTTCAGGGCATGAGAATCAGGGCATGAGTTTCAGGGCAGGAATTTCAGGGCATGACATTCAGGGCATGTGTTTTAGGGCAGTGCAAAAGTTTAAGGGCATGAGATTCAGGGCATGAGTTTCAAGGCAGGAGATTCAGGGCAGGAGATTCAGGACATGAAATTCGGGGCTTGATTTTCAAGGCAGGTGTTTTAGGGCACGTGTTTCAGTGCCGGAGTTTCAGGGCAGGAGATTCAGAGCATGAGTTTCAGTGCATGAGTTTGAGGGCAGGAGTTTCACGGCATGAGATTCAGGGCATGAGTTTCAGGGCATGAGTTTCAGGGCATGAGATTCAGGACATGAGTTTCAGGGCATGAGATTCACGACATGAGTTTCAGGGCATGGGTTTCAGGTCTGTGGTTTAAGGGCTTGAGATTCAGGGCAGCAGTTTCAGGGCAGGAGATTCAGGGCAGGTGTTTCAGGGTATGAGATTTAGGGCATGAGTTTTAGGGCAGTGCAAGAGTTTGAGGGCATGAGATTCAGGGCATGAGTTTCAAGGCAGGAGATTCAGGGCAGGAGATTCAGAGCATGAAATTCGGGGCTTGAGTTTCAAGGCAGGTGTTTTAGGGCACGTGTTTCAGTGCAGGAGTTTCAGGGCAGGAATTTCAGGGCATGACATTCAGGGCATGTGTTTTAGGGCAGGTGTTTCAGTTCTTGAGTTTGAGGGCATGAGATTCAGGGCATGAGTTGAAAGCAGGAGATTCAGGGCAGGAGATTCAGGGCATGAGATTCAGGGCATGAGTTTGACGGCAGGAGATTCAGGGCAGAAGTTTCAGGGCATGAGTTTCATGGCATGAGATTCAGGACATGAGTTTCAGGGCATGGGTTTCAGGTCTGTGATTTCAGGGCTTGAGATTCAGTGCAGCAGTTTCAGGGCAGGAGATTCATGGCAGGCGGTTCAGGGCAGGTGTTTCAGTGCAGGAGTTTCAGGGCAGGAGATTCAGAGCATGAGTTTCCGTGCATGAGTTTCAGAGCAGGAGTTTCGGAGCATGAGATTCAGGGCATGAGTTTCAGGGCAGGAGATTCAGGGTTTGAGTTTCAGGGCATGATATTCAGGGCATGAGTTTCAGGGCAAGAGTTTCAGTGAAAGAGTTTCAGGGCATGTAAGTCAGGGCATGAGTTTCAGGATATGAGATTCATGGCATGATATTTAGGGCAGCAGTTTCAGGGTATGAGGATCAGGACATGAGTTTCAATGCAGTAGTTTCAGGGCATGAGATTCAGGGCATGAGTTTCAAGGCATGTGATTCAGGACAGGAGTTTGAGGGCAGGAGTTTCAGGGCATGAGATTCAGGACATGAAATTCAAGGCTTGAGATTCAGTACATGAGTTTCAGGGCATGAGTTTCAGGTCTGTGGTTTCCTGGCTTGAGATTCAGCGCAGCAGTTTCAGAGCAGCAGTTTCAGGGCATGAGATTCAGGGCATGAGTTTCAGGGCATGAGTTTCAGGGCAGGAGTTTCAGGGTATGAGATTCAGGACTTGAGTTTCAGGGCATGACATTCAGTACATGAGTTTCAGGGTATGAGTTTCAGGTCTGTGGTTTCCGGGCTTGAGATTCAGCGCAGCAGTTTCAGAGCAGCAGTTTCAGGGCATGAGATTCAGGGCATGAGTTTTAGGGTAGGTGTTTCAGTGCAAGAGTTTCAGGGCAGGAATTTCAGGGCATGACATTCAGGTCATGTGTTTTAGGGCAGGTGTTTCAGTGCAAGAGTTTCAGGGCATGAGATTCAGGGCATGAGTTTCAAGGCAGGAGATTCAGGGCAGGAGATTCAGGTCATGAGATTCGGGGCTTGAGTTTCAAGACAGGAGTTTTAGGGCACGTATTTCAGTGCCGGAGTTACAGGGCAGGAGATTCAGGGGATGAGTTTCAGTGCATGAATTTCAGGGCATTAGATTCAGGGCATGAGATTCAGGGCATGGATTTAAGGACTGGAGATTCAGGGCAAGAGTTTCAGTGCATGAGTTTGAGGGCAGGAGTTTCACGGCATGAGATTCAGGGCATGAGTTTCAGGTCATGAGATTCAGGACATGAGATTGAGGGTAAGAGTTTCATGGCAGGAGTTTCAGTGTTGGAGTTTCAGGGCATGAGATTCAGAGCATGAGTTTCAGGGAAGGAATTTCAGGGCATGAGATTCAGGGCATGAATTTTAGGGTAGGTGTTTCAGTGCAAGAGTTTCAGGGCATGAGATTCAGGGCATGAGTTTCAGGGCAGGAATTTCAGGGCATGACATTCAGGGCATGTGTTTTAGGGCAGGTGTTTCAGTTCTTGAGTTTGAGGGCATGAGATTCAGGGCATGAGTTGAAGGCAGGAGATTCAGGGCAGGAGATTCAGGGCATGAGATTCAGGGCATGAGTTTGAAGGCAGGAGATTCAGGGCAGGAGTTTCAGGGCATGAGTTTAAGGGCATGAGATTCAGGACATGAGTTTCAGGGCATGGGTTTCAGGTCTGTGATTTCAGGGATTGAGATTCAGGGCAGCAGTTTCAGGGCTGAAGATTCATGGCAGGCGGTTCAGGGCAGGTGTTTCAGTGCAGGAGTTTCAGTGCAAGAGTTTCAGGGCATGTCTTTCAGTGCATGAGTTTCAGGGCAGGAGTTTCGGAGCATGAGATTCTGGGCATGAGTTTCAGGGCAGGAGATTCACGGCTTGAGTTTAAGGTCATGAGATTTAGCGCATGAGATTCAGTGCATGAGTTTCAGGGCAGAAGTTTCAGGGTATGAGATTTAGCGCATGAGTTTCAGTGTAGGAGTTTCAGGGCATGAGATTCAGGGTATGAGTTTCAGGGCATGGGATTCAGCACAGGAGTTTTAAGGCATGAGATTCAGGGCATGAGTTTCAGTGCATGAGTTTCAGTGCATGATTTTCAGGGCAGGAGTTTCAGGGTATGAGATTTAGGGCATGAGTTTCAGTGCATGAGATTCAGGGCTTCAGTTTCAGGGCATGAGGTTCAGTGCATGAGTTTCAGTGCATGTGATTCAGGGCATCAGTTGCAGGGCAGGAGTTTCAGTGCATGAGTTTCACGGCATGAGATTCAGGGCATAAGATTCAGGGCATGTGTTTTAGGGCAGGTATTTCAGTGCAAGAGTTTGAGGGCATGAGATTCGGGGCTTGAGTTTCAAGGCAGGTGTTTTAGGGCACGTATTTCAGTGCAGGAGTTTCAGGGCAGAAGTTTCAGAGCTTGAGATTCAGGACATGAGTTTCAGTCCAGGAGATTCACGGCTTGAGTTTAATGTCATGAGATTTAGCGCATGAGATTCAGTGCATGAGTTTCAGGGCAGAAGTTTCAGGGCATGAGTTTCAGGGCAGGAGAATCAGGGCTTGAGTTTCAGGGCAGGAGATTCACGGCATGAGTTTCATGGCGTGAGTTTCAGGACATGACGTTCAGGGCATGTGTTTTAGGTTAGGTGTTTCAGTGCAAGAGATTCAGGGCATGAGAATCAGGGCATGAGTTTCAGGGCAGGAATTTTAGGGCATGACATTCAGGGCATGTGTTTTAGGGCAGGTGTTTCAGTGCAAGAGTTTGAGGGCATGAGATTCAGGGCATGAGTTTCAAGGCAGGAGATTCAGGGCAGGAGATTCAGGGCATGAAATTCGGGGCTTGAGTTTCAAGGCAGGTGTTTTAGGGCACGTGTTTCAGTGACGGAGTTTCAGGGCAGGAGATTCAGAGCATGAGTTTCAGTGCATGAGTTTGAGGGCAGGAGTTTCACGGCACGAGATTCAGGGCATGAGTTTCAGGGCATGAGTTTCAGGGCATGAGATTCAGGACATGAGTTTCAGGGCATGAGATTCACGACATGAGTTTCAGGGCATGGGTTTCAGGTCTGTGGTTTCAGGGCTTGAGATTCAGGGCAGCAATTTCAGGGCAGGAGATTCAGAGTAGGAGATTCAGGGCAGGTGTTTCAGTGCAAGAGTTTCAGTGCAAGAGTTTCAGGGCATGTCTTTCAGTGCATGAGTTTCAGGGCAGGAGTTTCAGAGCTTGAGATTCAGGGCATGAGTTTCAGTGCATGAGTTTCAGTGCATGAGTTTAAGGGCAGGAGTTTCAGGGTATGAGATTCACGGCATGAGTTTCAGTGCATGAGATTCAGGGCTTCAGTTTCAGGGCATGAGGTTCAGTGCATGAGTTTCAGTGCATGTGATTCATGGCATCAGTTACAGGAAAGGAGTTTCAGTGCATGAGTTTCACGGCATGAGATTCAGGGCATAAGATTCAGGGCATGAGTATTAGGGTAGGTGTTTCACTGCAAGAGTTTCAGGGCATGAGATTCAGTGCATGAGTTTCAGGGCATGAGATTCAGGGCATGAGTTTCAGGGCAGGAGAATCAGGGCTTGAGTTTCAGGGCAGGAGATTCAGGGCATGAGTTTCAGGGCGTGAGTTTCAGGGTAGGAGTTTCAGGACATGACATTCAGGGCATGTGTTTTAGGGTAGGTGTTTCAGTGCAAGAGTTTCAGGGCATGAGAATCAGGGCATGAGTTTCAGGGCAGGAATTTCAGGGCATGACATTCAGGGCATGTGTTTTAGGGCAGTGCAAGAGTTTAAGGGCATGAGATTCAGGGCATGAGTTTCAAGGCAGGAGATTCAGGGCAGGAGATTCAGAGCATGAAATTCGGGGCTTGAGTTTCAAGGCAGGTGTTTTAGGGCACGTGTTTCAGTGCAGGAGTTTCAGGGCAGGAATTTCAGGGCATGACATTCAGGGCATGTGTTTTAGGGCAGGTGTTTCAGTTCTTGAGTTTGAGGGCATGAGGTTCAGTGCATGAGTTTCAGTGCATGTGATTCAGGGCATCAGTTACAGGGCAGGAGTTTCAGTGCATGAGTTTCACGGCATGAGATTCAGGGCATAAGATTCAGGGCATGTGTTTTAGGGCAGGTATTTCAGTGCAAGAGTTTGAGGGCATGAGATTCGGGGCTTGAGTTTCAAGGCAGGTGTTTTAGGGCACGTATTTCAGTGCAGGAGTTTCAGGGCAGAAGTTTCAGAGCTTGAGATTCAGGACATGAGTTTCAGTCCAGGAGATTCACGGCTTGAGTTTAATGTCATGAGATTTAGCGCATGAGATTCAGTGCATGAGTTTCAGGGCAGAAGTTTCAGGGCATGAGTTTCAGGGCAGGAGAATCAGGGCTTGAGTTTCAGGGCAGGAGATTCACGGCATGAGTTTCATGGCGTGAGTTTCAGGACATGACGTTCAGGGCATGTGTTTTAGGGTAGGTGTTTCAGTGCAAGAGATTCAGGGCATGAGAATCAGGGCATGAGTTTCAGGGCAGGAATTTTAGGGCATGATATTCAGGGCATGTGTTTTAGGGCAGGTGTTTCAGTGCAAGAGTTTGAGGGCATGAGATTCAGGGCATGAGTTTCAAGGCAGGAGATTTAGGGCAGGAGATTCAGGGCATGAAATTCGGGGCTTGAGTTTCAAGGCAGGTGTTTTAGGGCACGTGTTTCAGTGACGGAGTTTCAGGGCAGGAGATTCAGAGCATGAGTTTCAGTGCATCAGTTTGAGGGCAGGAGTTTCACGGCACAAGATTCAGGGCATGAGTTTCAGGGCATGAGTTTCAGGGCATGAGATTCAGGACATGAGTTTCAGGGCATGAGATTCACGACATGAGTTTCAGGGCATGGGTTTCAGGTCTGTGGTTTCAGGGCTTGAGATTCAGGGCAGCAATTTCAGGGCAGGAGATTCAGGGTAGGAGATTCAGGGCAGGTGTTTCAGTGCAAGAGTTTCAGTGCATGAGTTTCAGGGCAGGAGTTTCAGAGCTTGAGATTCAGGGCAGGAGTTTCAGTGCATGAGTTTCAGTGCATGAGTTTAAGGGCAGGAGTTTCAGGGTATGAGATTCACGGCATGAGTTTCAGTGCATGTGATTCATGGCATCAGTTACAGGAAAGGAGTTTCAGTGCATGAGTTTCACGGCATGAGATTCAGGGCATAAGATTCAGGGCATGAGTATTAGGGTAGGTGTTTCACTGCAAGAGTTTCAGGGCATGAGATTCAGTGCATGAGTTTCAGGGCAGAAGTTTCAGGGCATGAGATTCAGGGCATGAGTTTCAGGGCAGGAGCATCAGGGCTTGAGTTTCAGGGCAGGAGATTCAGGGCATGAGTTTCAGGGCGTGAGTTTCAGGGTAGGAGTTTCAGGACATGACATTCAGGGCATGTGTTTTAGGGTAGGTGTTTCAGTGCAAGAGTTTCAGGGCATGAGAATCAGGGCATGAGTTTCAGGGCAGGAATTTCAGGGCATGACATTCAGGGCATGTGTTTTAGGGCAGTGCAAGAGTTTAAGGGCATGAGATTCAGGGCATGAGTTTCAAGGCAGGAGATTCAGGGCAGGAGATTCAGAGCATGAAATTCGGGGCTTGAGTTTCAAGGCAGTTGTTTTAGGGCACGTGTTTCAGTGCAGGAGTTTCAGGGCAGGAATTTCAGGGCATGACATTCAGGGCATGTGTTTTAGGGCAGGTGTTTCAGTTCTTGAGTTTGAGGGCATGAGATTCAGGGCATGAGTTGAAGGCAGGAGATTCAGGGCAGGAGATTCATGTCATGAGATTCAGGGCATGAGTTTGAAGGCAGGAGATTCAGGGCAGGAGTTTCAGGGCA
This sequence comes from Mobula birostris, assembly GCF_030028105.1. Taxonomy (NCBI): domain Eukaryota; kingdom Metazoa; phylum Chordata; class Chondrichthyes; order Myliobatiformes; family Myliobatidae; genus Mobula; species Mobula birostris. The sequence continues at coordinate 130,642 of NW_027274122.1, forward strand.
TGAGTTTAAGGGCATGAGATTCAGGACATGAGTTTCAGGGCATGGGTTTCAGGTCTGTGATTTCAGGGCTTGAGATTCAGGGCAGCAGTTTCAGGGCTGAAGATTCATGGCAGGCGGTTCAGGGCAGGTGTTTCAGTGCAGGAGTTTCAGTGCAAGAGTTTCAGGGCATGTCTTTCAGTGCATGAGTTTCAGGGCAGGAGTTTCGGAGCATGAGATTCTGGGCATGAGTTTCAGGGCAGGAGATTCACGGCTTGAGTTTAAGGTCATGAGATTTAGCGCATGAGATTCAGTGCATGAGTTTCAGGGCAGAAGTTTCAGGGTATGAGATTTAGCGCATGAGTTTCAGTGCAGGAGTTTCAGGGCATGAGATTCAGGGTATGAGTTTCAGGGCATGGGATTCAGCACAGGAGTTTTAAGGCATGAGATTCAGGGCATGAGTTTCAGTGCATGAGTTTCAGTGCATGAGTTTCAGGGCAGGAGTTTCAGGGTATGAGATTTAGGGCATGAGTTTCAGTGCATGAGATTCAGGGCTTCAGTTTCAGGGCATGAGGTTCAGTGCATGAGTTTCAGTGCATGTGATTCAGGGCATCAGTTACAGGGCAGGAGTTTCAGTGCATGAGTTTCACGGCATGAGATTCAGGGCATAAGATTCAGGGCATGTGTTTTAGGGCAGGTATTTCAGTGCAAGAGTTTGAGGGCATGAGATTCGGGGCTTGAGTTTCAAGGCAGGTGTTTTAGGGCACGTATTTCAGTGCAGGAGTTTCAGGGCAGAAGTTTCAGAGCTTGAGATTCAGGACATGAGTTTCAGTCCAGGAGATTCACGGCTTGAGTTTAATGTCATGAGATTTAGCGCATGAGATTCAGTGCATGAGTTTCAGGGCAGAAGTTTCAGGGCATGAGTTTCAGGGCAGGAGAATCAGGGCTTGAGTTTCAGGGCAGGAGATTCACGGCATGAGTTTCATGGCGTGAGTTTCAGGACATGACGTTCAGGGCATGTGTTTTAGGGTAGGTGTTTCAGTGCAAGAGATTCAGGGCATGAGAATCAGGGCATGAGTTTCAGGGCAGGAATTTTAGGGCATGACATTCAGGGCATGTGTTTTAGGGCAGGTGTTTCAGTGCAAGAGTTTGAGGGCATGAGATTCAGGGCAGGAGTTTCAAGGCAGGAGATTCAGGGCAGGAGATTCAGGGCATGAAATTCGGGGCTTGAGTTTCAAGGCAGGTGTTTTAGGGCACGTGTTTCAGTGACGGAGTTTCAGGGCAGGAGATTCAGAGCATGAGTTTCAGTGCATGAGTTTGAGGGCAGGAGTTTCACGGCACGAGATTCAGGGCATGAGTTTCAGGGCATGAGTTTCAGGGCATGAGATTCAGGACATGAGTTTCAGGGCATGAGATTCACGACATGAGTTTCAGGGCATGGGTTTCAGGTCTGTGGTTTCAGGGCTTGAGATTCAGGGCAGCAATTTCAGGGCAGGAGATTCAGAATAGGAGATTCAGGGCAGGTGTTTCAGTGCAAGAGTTTCAGTGCAAGAGTTTCAGGGCATGTCTTTCAGTGCATGAGTTTCAGGGCAGGAGTTTCAGAGCTTGAGATTCAGGGCATGAGTTTCAGTGCATGAGTTTCAGTGCATGAGTTTAAGGGCAGGAGTTTCAGGGTATGAGATTCACGGCATGAGTTTCAGTGCATGAGATTCAGGGCTTCAGTTTCAGGGCATGAGGTTCAGTGCATGAGTTTCAGTGCATGTGATTCATGGCATCAGTTACAGGAAAGGAGTTTCAGTGCATGAGTTTCACGGCATGAGATTCAGGGCATAAGATTCAGGGCATGAGTATTAGGGTAGGTGTTTCACTGCAAGAGTTTCAGGGCATGAGATTCAGTGCATGAGTTTCAGGGCAGAAGTTTCAGGGCATGAGATTCAGGGCATGAGTTTCAGGGCAGGAGAATCAGGGCTTGAGTTTCAGGGCAGGAGATTCAGGGCATGAGTTTCAGGGCGTGAGTTTCAGGGTAGGAGTTTCAGGACATGACATTCAGGGCATGTGTTTTAGGGTAGGTGTTTCAGTGCAAGAGTTTCAGGGCATGAGAATCAGGGCATGAGTTTCAGGGCAGGAATTTCAGGGCATGACATTCAGGGCATGTGTTTTAGGGCAGTGCAAGAGTTTAAGGGCATGAGAT